>NC_045542.1:51309955-51609955 GCF_009769535.1 Thamnophis elegans | reverse complement strand
TTTATAAGTTCACTATCACTGGCCTAGGTGCATGACTGGCAAACACAAATGTAAAAAGATGGAAGACAAGGAATGGAATAAGTTAAATGCATTCTGTGGCCACCTTCTGGTAAAGAAGGTACTTGCCTGAGGAAATCACTCTTCTCCTATGACAGTTGGATCGAAAGTACAAAGAATAATTAAAAAAAAACTTTATGAAGAGCAAAGGGAAATATAAACCTCTCTTTTTAACTTTATGCAGTTAAACATTCTGTGGCCAAAGAGATAAAAATAGACAGCTGCTAAAAATAAAGATGGGAATTGCCCATAAAAAGCTGTCACAACAGATATAAAATTGGGAGAGATCCAAAGTGTAAAGGGCTCTGCTACTCAAAGAGCCCAGGGTATAATAACTGCCTTGCACAGACAGAGTAATCCTCGGAGACAGGACAGTAGTTATCGTAGGCAAAGACTGCAACAAGCATACACTTTACAGTAAATCAAAGATCCAATCACAGATTCTTGGCAAAAATATTTAGCAATACCAGCTTCGAGACAAATGGAGTTCCCGAACGGAAGGATTATTCTTTGCTTCCCTGGAGTTTTGCCCCAGTTGAAACATTTAATTAGGGTCTCATAAGCATTATTTCCATTTAGCTCCTTTCTTCTGGCCTTGCTATGCTTCTCCTTTCGCCTTTTGTTTTCCCATGTTCTATTAGAAGAAATGTTTTCTGGAGTTTCTGAGCAAGAGCGTATCATTCTCAGAAAGACGCTGCTTGGCCACCTGCGGTGATGGGGATTTCCTCCTCCTACCAGTTAGATAGAGAGGAGTAATGGTGCATTGAGAATATAGCCTTTGCTCACCTCTCTTGGGCTTTTTAGCACAGCACAAGCTTTCCAGCAGCTAAAATAGGAAGTTGCCCATTTGTATTGTGTTGTTCCTTACCGCGTGTGTGGATCAGGAGAAGTGTGGCTTGAATTCTAAAGGTTACTTAGCCTAAGGAACTTGTTCAGTGGCTCCCCTCTTTTTTTCCCATTCAGACTATACTGATCCTAGATGTGATCTTTTTTTTTTAAATCACTGCAGGGAAGGTTAGTCCTGTGATCCAATGGGATGAGAGCAAAATGGTCCAAGCCTCTGTGGACAAGCCAGTTCGAATTGCATACATGCTTGTGGTTCACGGGAGAGCCATCCGCCAGTTGAAGCGCCTCATTAAGGCTGTGTATCACCAGCAGCATTTCTTTTACATACATGTGGATAAGGTAAGGCATGTAGCATTTTAAAAGGGGACTGGTGGCATGATATGAGCCATGGTCGCAAATCTCTTGATACGATGCTACCCAAAGCATTGATCTGTCAACTTCTATCCTCTGCTGTACTGGCTATAGAGATCTCATTTCCTATGTATATGCGCTTTAGACAGTGCAAAAGAAGGGGGGATATTTGCTTACCCACATCTTTCTGACATGAACAGTCAAGATTTTATTATGAATAAGTGAATGGTTAGATAAAGCAGACCTCGTGGTTCTACTCTCTTCTGGAATGATGGACACAAAATCCCAATCTATCAGCCACAAGCAGGGTGGGTTGGCACTGAGAATATCCAGGGGCAGCTGAGGTCCACTTTTGTCTCTTAATGTCTTCCTCACAGACCCCTTTTAAAAAAGAAAACCAATTGGACCAAGAGCCAAGGTGGCGCAGTGGTTAAATGCAGCACTGCAGGCTACTGCTAGATCAGCAGGTCAGCGGTTCAAATCTCACCGGCTCAGGGTTGACTCAGCCTTCCATCCTTCCGAGGTGGGTAAAATGAGGACCCAGATTGTTGGGGGCAATATGCTGACTCTCTGTAAACCGCTTAGAGAGGCCTGAAAGGCCTATGAAGCGGTATATAAGTCTACTGCTATTGCTATTGCTATTGCTGCTATTGTTTCCAAAAGGAAAACTTTCTTTTATAATGAACTAGCCGGATATTTATTTATAGGGGGGGAAATGTACCGACCAAATGTAATTTCTAATGTTGGATTTTCCCCCTTACCAGAGGGAGCCACCTTGTGGAGTACACGAAGTCGTTACCATGGCATTGCACTGTAAAGTAGAAGCCATTTTACCGCAGTACAGTAGAAGCCATTTAAAGGCACAAAAGGCTGCATCTTAACAGAACACACACCCCAAGGGGTTTTAGGGCTGTCTTACCCCCACAGTATTTTTCTCCAGAGAGTAAGTTATCTGTGTATCAAGTTTGGTTGAAATTGCTCGAGGCGATTTGATTAAAGCCAGAAGCTACAGTCTTCATTTTGGGTCACTGAGAGAGTTAGTACAATTCCTCAATGATATGTACTGGTAGTCCTTCTGTACACAGATGAAACCAACTTTTATTATCAGTGTTACATTTTGCCTTCATCTTCACTTGGTTCCCTATGTTGTCTTGAAATCCCCAGAACTCTGTTGCAAAAGTCAATGGAAATATGCTCATATGAACAAAATAATTTATCTCTGGGATGCTGGGCATGTTTATTTCAAGGCATCCCAAAGGATGTATTTTTAACCCTAACATGTTTTCTTGTATATATATATACATTAATTCCATAGAGTTTTTCATCAGCCTAGCTCAGAACACATAAGATTGGACCTCAAGTAGAAATGTGGAGCTCCTTCTTTTTAATATTAATAAATATAGTCAAGAGGAAATGATTTTCCCCTCTTTAATTATCTGCAAATGTCAGAGAACTTAGGGAAGTGGAAGAATTTGTGGTCCTTATGAAAATCCACAAACACTTAACTGGCTAGTAAGCTCAGTCAACATTGCTAGGCCTCTTGAGGGGGAGAATGGAATTGAGGGCTCCTCATACAAGCAGCACACAGAGAAGTGCATCTGTTTGGTCTGCAGGACATCATGTAGCCTCCTTCATAGAGAAAGCTAAAAGGTGGATGTAGGTGCTCTACCTGTCATCTAGGTCAATGTTTCTCAACCTCAGCAATCATCATGCTGGCTGGGGAATTCTGGGAGTTGAAGTCCACACATCTTTAATGAGGTTAAAAATACTGATCTAGACAGTTGTATGCATGGGTTTCTCTTTTCAAAAGGAAAATCATGGAAGCCTCGACTAGCTCTCTTACTACTACTCTCAGTAATAGTACAACAGTTCAAATGCTGGTTAACCATTTTGGCAAAACTTCCAAGACATCTTGTGGTGCATGTTGATATAAAACACTAATTTAAATATACACGTTTACAGCAAGGCATGCATTAAAATAACAAAACCCAGAGTTTTGGATAAATACACTTTCCTGATTTGCTTCCTGGTAATGACTGTTTGAAGGGACGCGATGGCTCAATGGCTAAGATGCTGAGCTTGTCGATCAGAAAGGTCAGCAGTTTGGTAGTTCAAATCCCTAGCACCGCGTAACGCAGTGAGCTCCCATTACTTGTCCCAGCTTCTGCTAACTTAGCAGTTCAAAAGTATGAAAAAATGCAAGAAGAAAAAATAGGGACCAGTTTGGTGGCAAGGTAACAGCATTCCGTGCACCTTCGGCATTTAGTCATGCCGGCCACATGACCAGGGAGACGTCTTTGGACAGCGCTGGCTCTTCGGCTTTGAATGAGATGAGCCCCACCCCCTAGAGTGAGAAATGACTAGCACATATGTGCGAGGGGAACCTTTACCTTTACCTTAATCATTGTTTGATTTGGACTCAGAGAAAACCTTTGGGGAAAGCAAGACAAATCCTAAGATTTAATGCATAATCAGTGGGAGTCTTGCGCTTCAGATGGTTTAGAGTACCACTATTTACCATGCTGTTCAAGTTAATTAGGTTAATTAACCTAATTAATTAGGTTAATTACAGTGGCAGGACTGCAAAGCTTGAAAGGGTAAAGCAGTGATGAGGGCAGTGCAGGAAGTAGCTATTTGCATAGTTAGCAGACCAGCACCTTTGAAACAAAGGATAAATATAAAGTCTTGTGAAAATTATCAGAAATTCTATCTTGTTCCAGTAGATGTGGGATATATATATATGGATGGATGGATGAATAGAGAGATAGGGAGGTAAGAGATAGATATAGAGAGATTGTCAATGTATTGCTAACTTTATTTTTAATGTGAAAGACAAACATCTGAGAGTTAACCTATTCTCCAAAGCACCTGAGGGCAGGACAAGAAGCAATGAGTGGAAACTAATCAAGGCAAGAACCAACCTAGAACTAAGGAGAAATTTCCTGACGGTGAGAACAATTAATCAGTGGAACAACTTGCCTCCAGAAGTTGTGGGTGCTCCATCACTGGAGGCTTTCAGGAAGAGACTGGCCAACCATTTGTCTGAAATGGGACAGGGTTTCCTGCTTGAACAGGGGGTTGGACTAGAAGACCTCTAAGGTCCCTTCCAACTCTCTTATTCTGCATCTTGCAAATGAAATCTGACATGTGAAATTTCTGCCAAAGCCAACATTTCTGAATTTATTTCTACCCATCCATCCATTCATGACTTCAATCACTCAGGTAACTCTAGGCAACTTACATAAACAGGATTACAAGCAACTATCGGAATAAGAAAAATATAAAAATCAAAAACTCCAGACTTTATACCTATCTGGGGAAAAATAAGTGCAATGGTTAAAACAATAAAATAAATTACAATACCAGGGAGGTAAGTCTCTGTGCCACACCCCAGAACTTGCTGGAGCTTCCTTACACATTTGCACTACCACTACTGTCACCTGACTCTTCCTAGGAAAGAAGGAGTCAAAAGGAGTGGGGTGATCTTCATGGTATCCTAAGCTCTGGCATTCAATTTCCTCTCCCCTGCAGCGTTCTACATACCTGCACCGTGAAGTGATGAATCTGGCCCAGCATTACCCTAACATCTTGGTTACCCCTTGGCGCATGGTCACAATCTGGGGTGGGGCCAGCTTGCTGAAGATGTACCTGTGCAGCATGAAGGACCTGCTGGAGGTGACAGATTGGGCCTGGGACTATTTCATCAATTTGAGCGCCACCGACTACCCCACCAGGTCAGTCTTGAGGAGAAGGAAAAAGTCTAGCAGGCAGCAGAGGGTTCTGCTGCTGACCTGTGAACATTGAAATCATATGAGACAACCTGGGATGGTTTGAATGGAAGGGATCAGGGGGTTCTCCTTCTCCCCACCCATCCCAGTTTAATGCAGAAATGCAGGTAGGAAAATCAGAGGGAACTTCAGAGTACCAAGAGGCCATAGCATCTCAGAAGTTTTGGTGTTGAGTGACTGGAGTTAGAACTCAAGAACCTTCTTGGATGAGAAGTGAAACATTTTCTAAGAAAAAAAATCAAAGTCCAGTTGTCTTTTGGAAAAGGACCTTTGGATTATCATGATTTGGGAATTGAGAATCTCCGTAGACATGAGTGATTTGGTCCTGGTTTTTTTGCCAAAGCCACTCAATAACTAGATAACTGTTGTTTGGAAGATACAGGAGACAAGGAAAATGACTACTGTGTTTCCCCCAAAATAAGGCAGGGTCTTATTTTCTTTTGGCCCCCAAAATAAGCACTTGGCCTTATTTTCTTATTATTTTTGAGGTGCAAGAGGCGGTGAGCATGGTCACCTCAGGGCTTCTGTGTTGCAATATTTTTGGGGAGGGCTTATTTTCTGGGGAGGGCTTATTTTAGCGGATTCACTTAAAAGCCTGATTGGGTTTATTATCCAGAGAGGGCTTATTTTGGGGGAAACAGTATTAAAAGGAAAGTTGGGAAACATACTGGCTGTGGTTAATTGGAAATCGGCATAGATGAGAACATATTAATTTTGCTCTGTTTGCATCTATTCTCTGCCTGCTCTTCCTCGTTTCTTTCTTGTCTCCCATCCATCTTTTTCTTTTGCTTTCTTGTCCTCAAGATCAGCCTTAATCTGATTCTTCTCAGAGTATGACAGTCGTGCAGAAACCTTTGTAAAAGAAATTGGGGATAGAAGCTGTGCCATCATACTAGGAAGGTTTCACACATTTGGAGGACACCCAAATTGGAAAGAATTGCCTTAAAGTTTAGGCTTGTTTACTATGCATTTGATAGGTGCAAATTCTCCTTTTCCGAAGAATTGTTCTATAACCTCAAAAACATTTCCCCTTTAAATAAATTTGTTATAGCATTTGTCTATCCAGGAACCAGTTCATGTCCCTGATAAACTGCTTGGAGCTGCATTTCCTCTTCTATTGTTGAAAATATTAATAATGATTTCCTTAATTTAATGATTTCTAATCTGTGTGCAAATGTATAAACAAGATTCTTTGAGAGCCGAGGTGGCGCAGTGGTTAAATGCAGCACTGCAGGCTACTTCAGCTGACTGCAGTTCTGCAGTTTGGCTGTTCAAATCTCACCGGCTCAGGGTTGACTCAGCCTTCCATCCTTCCGAGGTGGGTAAAATGAGGACCTGGATTGTTGTTGGGGGCAATATGCTGACTCTGTAAACTGCTTAGAGAGGGCTGAAAGCCCTATGAAGCGGTATATAAGTCTAACTGCTACTGCTATTGCTATTCTTTGTACAATGAGAATCCCGACAAAATATAATTTCCAGTAATATGGGTAGAGTTTTATATCCGGTCTTTTTCAGAGCTTCAAAAATGTGTAAAGGTTGGAAGTTCATTCTTCCTCTCTGCTGATCATGACTAAAGTTTGAAGGTGTGTTGGACTGTCACATGTCCCATCCAGCCAAAGTATTGGCAAAGGATGGTGGGTTCTGTAATCCAAAACATTTGGAGGTACATCAGGTTGCCTTTTCCAGAAAGCTTACTAGTCTGTCAGTTTTCTGCTTTTTCTAATTCTTCCTTTTGATGTGCTGCCCCCTGCAGGACCAATGAGGAGCTGGTGACATTCCTATCAAAATATCGGGACAAGAATTTTTTGAAGTCTCATGGACGAGATAATGCTAGGTAATTTGGAAAGCTTTGGCATTGGGAAACACATTAAAAATGACCAAAAAGCCCACAATCTCAGATAAACTGCTATTGGTCAGAGGATATTCCTTGCTGTGGTGCCAAGTTTTAAATACCCTGCCTAGATCACCTGGCAACTTCTGTTTTATCTTTTCAGACCCAGATAGACTTTCTAATATTCATTATACTATCTTTTAGTTGTCTATTGTTCTTTGAATATTTATGAACATTTGAAATGCATAGAAACCTTTTCCACTGCTGTTAACCTTGTTTTCATTTTACCCCATGCAGCTATTTTTTATCTTCTATTTAGATTTTATGACTATAATTTTTAAATGTTCTTTTTTTAGCATATCTTTGTCAGCTAGAGATTTTTTGCTATTAAGTGCTACGTATAAAAAGAGAGAAGAAATGAGTAGCTAAACAAATGAAAGGCTAATAAAATGCCATTGGTGCAGTCATATCACATTCCTGTCTTAGGGCAAGTTTGTGGAAGTTGAATAGATTCTGTTGTTTTATTCATCTGAAACCGAATATAATTGAAACATATATCTGAATTCCATTTACAAATAATAGCATTTTTCTTTGCTGTCTTTTTGTTTTTTTATCCAACTGTGTCTTCAAAAAGAACTCCAAACTTCATAATTGTAAAAAAGAAAAACATTCAAAAATGTGGAAAGCTTTGGAGCTATTTTTTTTATTAAAGGCTCTGATTTATAGGAGTCTGTTGTTGTTGGGCCAAAAATCATATGTTCACCATGTAATTTCTACTCCCAGTATTTATTTATTTTTTAAAGATATTTCAGCATCTTCCACAACTGGCTTCATTTGTTCTTTAAATGCTGTCAAAAGAAACTCTTACAACTTGTAGTGTTGGCAGCTTTTGAAGCCTTCAAAGGTTATTCAGACCAATCTGAAATCTTACAAACAATCCAATTTCCAAAATTTAAGCTGAAAGATCGAAAGGCTGTGAACCACTATGATTATGCCAATTGCCTGGAACTTTCAGGCTATAGAATCCAACGTTTTCAAAGTGTTGTGTTCTAGAACTCTCCTTGTTTGAAACTTAATCCCTAAAATTCCCCGTTGCTTCCTAGTGAATCTGAGGCATTCATCTCCGCTTAGGTTCATCAAGAAGCAGGGCCTAGACAGACTTTTCCATGAATGCGACACACATATGTGGCGACTGGGTGAACGGCAGATCCCGGAGGGTATCGTGGTAGATGGGGGCTCAGACTGGTTTGCCCTAACGCGCAGTTTTGTGGAATACGTGGTGTACACCAGTGATCAATTGGTCTCCCAGCTGCAACAGTTCTACACATACACACTTCTCCCAGCAGAGGTAGGTCCATCAGTTGTAGAGGCTTCAGAGTGACTGTAGTGAATGGGTAGTATTTTTGTATAGGATGGAAACTTTGTTCCTAAAGAACCAATAATAGGATGAGTACTAGGCTGCCGTGTAACTGATATTATCCAAATTTATGAAAGTAAGGAAATAAATCAGGTTTCTAATAGGAATAGAATCAAGATCACGTGAAGTGTTAATAGCACTTTCTAATGTCTTGGAAAGGCCACACTTGGAATCCTGCATCCAGTTTTGGTCATCATGATGTAAAAAAGATGTGGAGACTCTAGAAAGAGTGCAGAGAAAAGAAAAAAAGATGATTAGGGGACTAGAGACTAAAACATATGAAGAACGGTGGCAGGAACTGGGTATGTCTAGTTTGATGAAAAGAAGGACTAGGGGAGACATAGCAGTGTTTTAATATCTCAGGAGCTGCCACAAAGGAGAGGGAGTCAAGTTATTCTCCAAAGCACCTGAGGATAGGACAAGAAGCAATGGGTGGAAACTAATCAAGGAGAGAAGCAACTTAGAACTAAGGAGAAATTTTCTGACAGTTAGAACAATTAATCAATGGAACAACTTGCCTCCAGAAGTTGTGAATGCTCCAACACTGGATGTTTTAAGAAGATGTTGGATATCCATTTGTCTGAAGTGGTGTAGGGTTTCCTGCTTAAGCAGGAGGTTGGATTAGAAAACCTTCGAAGTCCCTTCCAACTCTGTTATTCTAATTCTAATAGCATTCCTTCCCTTTCTAAAAAAGAATTTATTGCTTAGCTAGAAGAAACAACAGCCATTATGAAAAGCAGAACCAAATATTGCACACTCCCAAGTAATTTTGGACTCTGACAGATGTAATTTGGCATTGATGATGGATTAAACAGATCTGCTTCTGATCCAGATGTGCTAAGATAGAACAAATACTGCTGAACGAGGATCTTTCTAACTACAGCAGTTTGATATTTCTTTGCACCTGCCTTGCACAGGTGCCAGTACTGAATGCTGGGGGGGAGGGGGGAGATGTCCATATTGTGACTGCTCCCATGTCGATACCATGTCGATACCATGAAGTAATAAAAATTCCTAGGAGGTGTTTGGAGGACAAAAAGCAGATTTGTTTTTGTTTTGTTTTTTAAGATGTTGACTTTTATGTGTAAAGTTGAGAAATAAGTTGGGTTTTTTTTATATGCTTCTCACTTTACTTTTCTAATGAGTGAAGAAACCATCCATGGATTCCTCACCGGACTTTATAACTGCAGAAGGTGAGGCATGAGATCCAGGTAGATCCTTCTTTGAGGAAATTGCTGATAATATCATTGTCCTGTTATTTTGGCCACAGCTCTCAACCACTTGCAAAATAATTACAGTAAAAAGTCAATGCAAATATCTGCTAACTGATGGAGAAATCAGGCTAAGTGTCAGATGACTGGCTGGTTCATTTGTTTCTATTATTATTATTAGTTAAATCTTTAGTGAGATTCACAGACTCTGGAGCTGGTTGGTAGCTCAACAGCTTGAGTCCTAATCAAGGACCTAGGAACTGTTAAGGTAACGTCAGAGGATATAAGCTGTCCCAAGAAGGGTGATTTTTTTGTAGAGTCAAAATGTTCAAGTCTGATAAATGTAGAATTTCCAAATAGCGAGGTAGCCCTTTGGGTATTGCTCCAAGGGCTCCAATTACAATCAGAACAACAGACAATTTCTTTTTCCACAGTCGCTCAACTTCAATTTGCAAGGCCCAGTACTTTGTGATTTTTTTCTTGCTGCTTATCTTCAATTCGCGCATCACCAGGTATTGCAATGATAATGAACCAAACTTTTTTCTTTTCAACTATTGTTATGTCAGATGTGTTGTAGGCCAAGTGCCTGTCAGTCTGAATTCTGAAATCCCACAAGATCTTGAGTTTTTCATTCTCTAGAACCTTCTCAACCTGATGTTCCCAGTGTTTTTTTTGCTGTTCTTGAATCCAAACTTCTGGCACAATTCCAGTGAATGATCTTAGCAACTTGGTCATGGCATTGTAGGTAGTTAATTTGTGAAATTTTGCTGCACCCACTGATCAAATGGTCGACTGTTGTTGTCGTCGTCGTCATCCTCATCCTCATCATCCTACAGTTTATTGATATAGCTGTACCAGGAGATGCCAGAGTTGAAGAAAAAGAAGTAGAAAAAAATCACAAACTACCATGACCTGGCCATCAAAACTACACGGTTATGGATGAAACATATAACAGTGATACCCATTGTCATTGGGGCACTTGGTACCATGTCGAAGAATTTTATAAGATACATCAACAAATTGCACCTTCCTGCAATAACATCAGCAGAACTGCAAAAAACTGCTACTCAGAACATCTTATATTTTAAGAAGGTACTTGGTTGATACCTAGGATGCTGGCAGCAACCTGTATCAATCATTAACACCAGTCAATGGTATTTGTGATACATTTTTGAATGTTTTGTTGACTGAGTTTCATGTTTAATGAATAAAGTATAATAATAACAACAACAACAACAACAACACCCTACTTGGAACAGCTTATATCCTCCGACGTTACCTTAATAGTTCCTAGGTCCTTGGTTAGTACTCAAGCTGTTGAGTTACCAAGCAGCTCCAGAGGCTGTGAATCTCACCAAAGATTAACCTAATAATAATGATGATGATGATAATTTGGAACACAACATGCCAGATATCACGATTGTCGAGGGCCAAAGAGTACAGTTTATTGATATCGCTGTACTAGGAGACACCAAAGACAAAGAAAAAGAACTGGAAAAAATTACGAAATATCGCAACCTGGCCATCAAAACTACACGGCTATGGATGAAACATGTAACAGTGATACCTATTGTCCTCGGGACACTTGGTACCATGTCCAAGAATTTTACAAAACACATCAAGAATTATTGCTTCCCACAATAACACCAGCAGAACTGCAGAAAAATGCACTGCTCGTATCATCATATATTTTAAGAAGATACTTGGTAGATACCTAGGATGGCAGCTGGCAGCAACCCATATCAACCATTAGCACCAGTCAGTGGTATTTGTGATACATTTTTGAATGTTCAGTTGACTGAGTTTCATGTTTAATGAATAAAAGAGATAATAATAATAATTCAATCCCCTCCATTTGAGGTTCCTTCTGCAGCATGTGACTTTTCCAGAGTGAGGAAGCATTTTTCAGAATGTGAAGTCCTCTTGGACCTGCCCTTTAAATAAAGTTCCAAGTTTAGAATGACTGTCTTGTTGGCATGTGGACCATGGTAATTTCTGCCTGGGTGGAGCTGTGTTTCTCATGATGCTTCTCCTCCTACAGTCCTTTTTCCACACTGTCTTGGAGAACAGCCATGCCTGTGACACCTTGGTAGACAACAACCTCCGGGTGACAAACTGGAACCGCAAGCTGGGCTGCAAGTGCCAATATAAGCACATAGTTGATTGGTGCGGATGTTCCCCAAATGACTTCAAACCACAGGACTTCTTGAGACTGCAGGTACCTCAGACATTTCCATTTTTGGTGTAATGTAACTTTATTTCTGCTCTCAGGAAGTTATTTGTCCTTCTTTGTTTCATTTGCACAAACCTTAGTAGCTCAGTGCAGGCAAAATAGCGTAACAATAACAAAAATATGCTCTGAAGTCAAACTCAACTCCTGCAGACTTTTATCAATTCATCCATACCAGTGGTGGGTTCCGGGCAGTAAGGCCCAGTACAACTGTACTGGTAGTAGCCGGGAGGAGCGGCCACTGTACCGGCACAGTGGCTTGTTTGGCCCACCTGCCCACCAGCGTTCCATAGCTGTTTATAGTGCGACCGGCCATTTGCGCACACGTGTACAGCATGCAGTGCCTGCACGCACCTGACTAGGATGCCCAGCCTCATGCGCAGCATATTGGTTGCGACGGGGTCCAGAACCCACCACTGATCTACACAGTTTTCATAGTAGGAGTATTGAAATCATTTGCCGTTGCTTTCTTCAGGTGTATTTTTCTGACTTTCCAATTTAGCTCACACCCCGGAATACCTTAATACTCTCCCATCATCAAAATACCAGCCAGCTTCAACTCTACTTCATTTTGAACTTCAGTCAAGGTTAGCCAGGTTGAGTTACCCACCTCCTCTTTGATGAACAGCAGTAGCTCCTCAGTCCCGCCCCAACTGTAACATGGAATAAGATGTTGCCTCTTAGCCTTTTATTTCATTTTTACATAGTTAGCGTTAGGCAGTGAACTCTTTTGCACTGGGATGAAATCAAAAGATTTTCATTCCTTAAGTCCTCTGCTGGTGGTCTTTCTCCCATTCTCCTCTTGGAAAAGCAAATAAAACGCAATAAGTATTAGACGGCATTTTTAATATTAAACAAAAATCAAAGACATGAGGGCATTACCTCAAACTGGCAGGAGGGAAGTTCAAAAGTAATTTTAGAACGTATTACTTCACAGATAGAGCAGTGGAAGCTTGGAACCAAGTGGGCCAATCATCAATAAGTGAGTTTAAACATGCATGAGATACACACATGTCCATCATCTGACAAAAATTAAAAATAATAATAATAAAATAATAATTAATTAATTAAAAAGAAAACAAAGTCAAAGGGCAGACTCAAAAATGACAATTTTCTACATTTCTAAGTTAAGACTAAAGACAAAGTCCAAAATAATTATCATGATACATATTTCATCCATGTATACTTTTGTCTTATCCTGAAGTTTTATATACCAATAGTTCATAACTAATAACCATGTTTATTATTATCAAAGATCTGTTGGCAAAAATAAGTTAATTTTCAAAGTGGTACTAATTCATTTTCATATGCAAGTATGTGGGTTCAGGAGCTATAGTTAATTTCCAGGATTTTGCAAGACATATTGTAGAACAATTATTATATTGGAAAGTTTTAGATTCCAAGCGCGCACTGCTTTCTGGTAAGTTTAGTGCTACAGATCTAGCATTGAATCATGTTATGAAACTCTTCCCTCTGCTTCTCTCTCCGTCCCATTTTCCAAATGTCTTTTTCTTTTCAGCAACTCTCCAGACCTACATTTTTTGCCAGGAAGTTTGAGTCCACCATCAACCAGGAAGTCCTGGAAATCTTGGACACTCATCTCTATGGTAACTACCCACCTAACACGCCAGCCCTCAAGGCCTATTGGGAGAGTGTCTATGACCATGTGGATGGGCTGAGTGGGTTCAGCGACGTCACCCTGACTGTGTACACATCCTTCTCCAGGCTGGGGCTACAGAAACTGACCTCTGCGCCAACCCAGAAAAAAGACAGGCCATGCAGGTACCGCGAGCGTGTGATAGAGCCTGGGTTGCTTTGAGGTGGGAGAGCTTGATCTGGATTTCTGGGCCATTGGTCATTTAGCCTGAGGGGAAAAGGCATGTCCTATCCTGCTTGAGAATTTACTTCCTGATCCTTCAGATCACCCTTCTTGCTACAGGGATGGGGTGCTTTACCCTTGGAGAAAGACCAATCCTCATGGGATGTAAGGTTTTACAAACTGGCAATCCAAGTTCTGCTTCTGCATGTAGAGATTGCTGCCATTTGGGATATTTAAGATGGGATGGTGGACTTACTGACATAAAATAACTTCACTTTTTTCAGTGGCATTGGATGCTTAAAGTAAATAGTAGTTATAATTTTGAACAAAGATCCGGACAACTCAAATTCAAATATTCCTTTAGCTGTGGAAACTCACCGACTTTGGTTGAGTTATTCACTATGCATCTTACTTAGGAGATGAATTGTTGTGAGGATAACCTTGGAAGAGGAAGTAACCATGATGGATACCACCTTCAGCTAATGGAAAAAGACAAGATCAAATTAATAAAACAGTGTTATTCTGATAGGTCTCCTTGATCTTGAAATAGTCTATAGATGGCTCATAGATGTAGATGTGTCTGAATGTGTCTTTGATGTTAAGAACTACCATGTTGGTTTGAGAACTCATCTTTTAGACTGGCTAAAGGACTAAAACCTCAGTGAGAATAAACTCATTGAACTCCATTGGGATTCAGAACATATAAGATATTGTTGTGAGTTTCGAATCTGGAAGTTGGTGGGTTGGATCTCTACTGTTTAGGTGGGCCAAAGGAAGCAATTTCTCTGCCTGTCTCAGTTTTCCCATCTGCAGTATGAAGGATAACAAGAATGAACATTTAAAAGCTGTTCCTAATTATGTATATGAAATGTTCTGACAATTTGGAAGTGCTAGTCAGGGCTGTTATTACTATTGCTATTACTACTACTATGATTAATATTATTGAAATTGTTATCCTGTTTTTCTAGGTTTGAGCCACAGGGTTTCCCATCCAGCGTCCATTTGTATTTTTATGATGACCATTTCCAGGGCTACTTGGTGACTCAAGAAGTTCAGAATTCTGCAACTCAACAGGTGGAGTCTCTAGAAATATGGATGATGCCCCGTGGGACTCTCAAATTAGCGGCTAGTGGCAAATCGGCCAACCGTTTGCAGAATCTTGAGGTGGGATTCCTCTTTTAGCTATTCTGTGGTTCTCTCCTGGCTTTAATTAATCAAAATGTTCTCTCTGCTTCAATCAATGTATCCTCCTTTCTCCACACACACACATATTATCAATATGCAGCTGACATCTAGAAGATGCAATAATTAATTCAACTCCTTAAGGAAATCATGGTAGTCGGTGACTGCGCATGAAGTTGCTATTGCTGAGCCAGCACTGTCTCAACAATATATAACAATTTCACTTGATCTGCATTTCTGTTATATGAGAAGTGCTTTCTTCAGTATTTCGCAGCTTCTTCCAACAATTCTGTCTATTCCTGACTGATATCCAGTATACCAGCGAGTGGAGACAGAGATTAGTCTTTACTCCCTGAGCTGTATGAAACTTATGAAAAGTATGAGGCAAAAGAAAAGATGACCTCCTCCATTCAAAATAAGGTCATTCAGGAATACTTGGGCAAGAAAAGAATTATGTGGTTGAGAATGTGATCTGTGAAGAAAAGCCCAAAGGCAAGAGTGTAGAAATAGGAATTGAATACAACTGAAATAGCCTTCTCTGCAACTGCAAAACATCACTTTTTCATGATTCTGTTCTATGTGGCTGTGAGGTGTGTAATATAATTAATAGGGTGGTATGATGGGTGAGGGGGCACAGCATAGCGGTTAAAGACACTGAGCTTGTCTGCTGGAAAGTTGACAGCCTGGGTTTAAGTCCCAAGTGCTGCACGATTAGGTAAGTTCCTATTTCTGGCCCCAGCTCCTGCCTGTTGTGGCCCACCAGTGGCCAATAGAGCTGGCAGCAGAGTCGGATAGTGAGGAGGTTGGGGAGGAACATGGGCCAGTCCTGAGGGCTGAGGAAAGCTCAGACGAGGGCTCTGCATCAGAAGCAGAGAGGGAGCTAAACAACAGTGAGGCAGAGGAACAGCTGGAGCCTGTTCCCAGTGTGTGCATGCACAAAGCAGACAAGAACAACTAAGAAAGCAGGATTGACTTAGGAGTAAAGCCACTTGGAGGTGATTGGCCCCTCCCATACGAAACAAAGGAGTGAACGGGGAGTGGGCTTTTGCAGGAAACAATTTCTTCCTTTGGTCGTTTCAAGAGTGGAAAGTTCTGTTTGTGATTATAAGAGACTCTGTGCCAAGTTTTGTGTTGCCCTGCATTTGGAAACTAGCTATTTGGCAGCTCTCCAAACTAGATAAAGTTCGTGTTGATAAGCATTCCTCTGAAAGACTGTTTGCTAAACCTTGCTGACTGTGAATGAAAGGAATGCGCAGTCATGTAAATAAAAGGGGTTTTGCCGGGATCAAAACTCTGCTTCTTGCTTTTTAAGGAAGCCTGGGTCAGAACACTGCCCAACTAGCAGTTCCAATGCACATGAGTAGATAAATACTTCAGTAGGTAGGTAACACTATTCCATGTGACTCAGCGTATAGTCATGCTGGCCAAATGACCACAGAAATGTCTTCAGACAATGTTGGCTCCCTCGGCTAAGATAGAGAGTTAAGCATTGTCCCCTAAAGTCAAACACAAGTAGAAAGGGGACACTTTTATCTTTATGATGTGTGAATCTTTCCATCCAGATGGATCATCTTAAAAAAGATGGTGTCAACCCAGACTGAATTTCCTTATTAGTGCTCCCTATGTGGAGTATTTCCAGAGAAATGTGAGTCCTCTTGTGGATCGCTGAATGAAGAAAGTCTTCTAAAGATTCTAAATCTTTTTCTTCCTTACAGAAGAAAGGAATTTTTTCTAACAGAATGTGGAATAAAAATGCATATGGCAATGTAGTCCACCTTTGTGTAGGAATACAAGTAGTCCTCAACTTACAACAGTGTGTTTAGTTGCCATTCACAGTTACAGCAGCACTAAAAAAAAGTGCCTTATGAGCATTTTTCATACTTAAACGACTGCTGCAGCATTTCCACGGTCATATATTCAAAATTCAGACACTTGGCAACTGACTCATAGTTATGACGGTTGCAGTGTCCCGGGATCATGTAATCACCTTTTGGAAACTTCTAACAAGTAAAGTCAATGAGGAAGACAAATGTACCTATTGCTTGATTAACTGCAGTGATTCACTTAACAACTGTGGCAAGAAAAGTCGTAAAAAGGGGCAAAACTCACTTAACAAGGGTGTCGCTTAGCAACAGAAATGTTGGGCTCAATTGTGGTTGTAATTTGAGGACTACTTGTATTTTTTCCAAGTGCCTACTCAATGAAACGTTATAAATGTTCTAAGTGCTTCTTGCCTATTGAAGAGCATGATTCCCATGCTGTGGGTGAGTCCTCTTCCCCATTGCAAATGCCTCTTTTCTGTCCACTCTTATAGGTAGGTACTGACTGGGACCCCAAAGAGAGGATCTTCCGGAATTTTGGTGGCCTGATCGGGCCTTTCGATGAACCAGTGGCTATGCAGAAATGGGCACGGGGACCCAACCTCACAGCCACCATAGTTTGGATTGACCCCAGCTATATCATTGCCACGTCCTATGATATCACAGTAGATGCAGACGCAGAGTACACACAGTACAAGCCACCTCTCAACCGGCCCCTCCGCCCAGGTGCCTGGACTATCCGCCTTTTCCATTTCTGGGAACCCCTGGGAGAGAGCCAATTCCTAGTGGCCCCCCAGACCTTCAATCACAAGCAGCCTCTCCGGAAAGGTATGTGGCCTAAAGTGAGAGTGTCTGGAAACAAATAAGGTGTTGCAAACTCAGAACATTTCAGCTAACAAAAGAGATCTCCATCCACTCTGTATGTGTGTGATTGTCTATGTGCGTGTGTATGTGTGTATTAGAGAGAGATCCCACTTTACTTGTGCGTGTGGCTCACTCCGAACAAGAGTCGCCTTGTGGTGAGATTGGCAGCAAACAAATTTAATTTCAAAAAAGGAAAGGTTAAGGCTTATGCATAATTGAGTGTGTTGAAAAGAAAAACCAAAGGTGGGAAAACAGAAGTTACAAAAAAGGCAGGCACAACAGTTAAATTTATCAAGGAATAAGTACTCTGCCTGGGGAACAAGCATCTTCCAAAATAAGAAGCCCTTGAACAGAGAACAACCCAAGAAGGTACCAATTCTGTGAGACACAGTTCCATAGTTAAACTGAGGTCAGTCAGAAGATCCTTCTTGTTCCACTAATCATACTTCCATTATGAGATACAGAGAAGGACTCCTCCATCAAAGGACCCTGTATGGATAAACTATTATGGGACAAGGAATTTCTAAAGGTAATCCAGTTTTAGGCCTGCCGTTCTAATGGGCCATCACCAACACTTTGATGTGTATTAGAATTCTACAACAATGATCAATTTAAGACTAGTTTAGTAAGCAAATGGCTGGATTCTGGACTAATTGCAGTTAATAAAGCTTATTTAGAAGGAAACCCAAGTAGAATGGGTTACAATAATCAAATCTGGATACAATTAAGGTGTATATCACTCTGGCCTTCTCTGATGTCATTAGAGGTGGTCACAAATGAGCGCCCAAGTTGAGCAGAAGCATTGCTGGCTGCAGCTGAATTTCCACATGTAACCCATCCAGAGGATTTTTCTAAATGATCATCAGATTATTAATATTTCTGATACAGTATTTATATATATAGATTAACAGCTCTGGTGCCAAGGAATTCTACTTCCCCTCCCCACCTGAAAAGAACTCTGTTCCAACTGCCAGTTGCCTCACATTCCGTTACTCAATTCAAACTGGCAGACGTTCCACTCCTTCACTCAGAAGTGGCCTGGGGCTCCTTACAGTACTAAACGTTGGTATCTCACCCAAATGTCTACACCTTCCACCTATGGAACTGCTTCCAGACTCAAGGTGGCAGGAGCAATATTCCCTTATGTGTTTCAATCACCGACCACACTGAGCCAACAGAATGTGAACCAAATTTCTCCTACATAGCTCAATCACATATTTTCATCCTGAAGAATGGGTATCCAGCTAGTAAATTTAATAAATAAAATGAAAAGTTGAATCCAGATTAGCTATCTGATTTTTCAACATCCAAGACAGGCTGAAAACAGTTTCCTGATTCCATCTGCTTCCTGACTAAGAGCACCTGACTCTCTCTGGATTAATGCAGAATTTATTAGCCCATATCCAGTATCCATTATTGGTACGAATTCAGCACATCAGCAGTTTATTGGTAGTAGATGAAGCTGTATCCGGTGTATGTACATGCATGCATGTATGATGTGTTTTAAGGGCCCCTGATTTATACACATATTACATTTGTGACTTAGTCTTTTATGATTCCTTGAAACGTAACTGTAATTTCCATTGCTCTTTTGTCCTGTGTTGTCAGAGTTTTACATTAAATCCCTTTTTCAGGAGGAAGAGGACATTATGTAAATATGACCTTTGTCAAAATAGCAACAGTGCAAGTCCTAACCATGGATATTTGCAACTCTATGTACAGCAACCTCAGAAGTTTAATAGCACAAACACTATTCCACAAAAATTGCTTTTGAACCACAGCAGCCATGATCTTTCTCCTGATGTGTAGGGTACACATCATAGCTTTGAAAATATATGGGGCTTGATTTAGAGGAACATTTAATTCTAGATCAGTACAAAATACAAATTTTCTGTGTTGCCAATCTCCTGCCTTTCAAAAAGACTGAGAAACTATAATTAAAAAATTAAACTTTAAAACCCTACATAGTTTGATTCCAAAATATTTCAGGAACTGTTTCCTGTAAGTAGAATGTGCCCGATTCACATGTAATACAATACAATAGCAGAGTTGGAAGGGACCTTGGAGGTCTTCTAGTCCAACCCCCTGCCTAGGCAGGAAACCCTATACTGTTTCAGACAAATGGCTATCCAACATCTTCTTAAAGACTTGCAGTGTTGGGGCATTCACAATCTCTGGAGGCAAGCTGTTCCACTGATTAATTGTTCTAACTGTCAGGAAATTTCTCCTCAGTTCTAAGTTGCTTCTCTCCTTAATTAGTTTCCACCCATTGCTTCTTGTTCTACACTCAGGTGCCTTGGAGAATAGTTTGATTCCCTCTTCTTTGTGGCAACCCCTGACATATTGGAACACTGCTATCATGTCTCCCCTAGTCCTTTTTTCTCTTAAACTAGACATACCTAATTATAGTCCTGTTCCTGCAGACTTCTCCATATTGGCTCCCAGGATTTGGATACCCTACTTCTGGAGCTATACTTGCTCCTTCCAACTAATATTTCTCAGGCAATGAATACTGCATCATTTAATTGGGTTTTTTTTGCTGGGTGACTTGTATGGTTTTGGTTGTCTCAATATAGACGGGATACCAAGTTCTACTCATTCATATTTATTGTCAGATTTTTCATTGAAATGGTTGATTCCCATATTTTTAAGTTTACTACTATAAATCTCCTGGAATTTATATATATGGTTTTGAAACTGTTACAAAACACTTGGTAATGGCAATTGGAGAAAGGAGGCATCTCCTGAGTTATTTGCGTTAGCAGGATGCTATTTTACATGCCTGGTTTCCCAATGCAGGTGTCCAGCTCCTTGCAGAGATTGGCTATCTCGTCTGTGATTGGGGGGGAAATATCCTTAGCCTCAAAAAAGCGGTGCAAGTTTAAATTCAGAATGATGGGTGAAGTAGATGTGGGTAAAAAGTAAAGAAGATGATCGTGAGTGAGAAAAGCCAAATCTATTATAGGCCAGGTCTATTATATCAAAGTAACAGGGGGAAGGGCACCTGGTTTAAGTTCAAAGCAAGAAGATATGTGCAAGTGACTCGGGCAGATATGCCCCTAATTCACGTGAGTATAAAGGGGGAAGGAGTTAAGCAGAGTCCAACTGACAAGATTTGTTTATTGTAGCCAAAGTTAGTAAAAGGGAGTTAAACCTCTTGTTTAAATTTCTTCTAGTCAGTCTGATTGATAATATGCCTCCCATTCTCCAATGACTGTGATAAAATAATGGTGTTAAAGAGGAAAGGGGAGGAGGGCTTCCCCCTCCCCTTCAGTTCCATCCTCTGGCAGGCAGTTATATTGTCCAAGGGCCACCAGTAATAAGGGCATGGCACGGAAGGGATTCAAGATCATCACTTGAATTGGTTCTAGTAGAATTGTATGCAATGTTCTATCATGGAATTCTTCATGACTGTTCTGAGGTTGAACCATTGGCGGAAGAGTCAGAAGTTACTCCAGGTTATTACCTTGCTTCTAGCCTACTACAGATGGCCCTTGACTTGCAACCATTCATTTAGTGACCATTTGAAGTTTCAATGGTACTGAGAGAAAAAAATTGGCTAATGACCATTTTTCATACTTAAGAACTATTGCAGCATCCCTATGGTCACATGAAAGAATTTGGATGCTTGTCAACTGGTTCATATTTATGACAGTTGCAGTGTCCCATCATCAGGTGATCAGCTTTTGCAACCTTCTCACAAGCAGAGTCAATGGGGAAGCCAAATTCACTTACCAATTGTTTTACTAACTTAACTATTGCAGCGATTCATTTAATGACTGTAGCAAGAAAGGTAAATTGGGGCAAAATTCACTTAACAACAGCCTTTTTTTTTTTTTAAAGATATAATTTTTATTAAACATTATTACCTTTAAAAAACAGAAAAAAAAAACAATACAACGACATAAATACAACGACATAAGCAAGACAAATCATACATAAAACATACAGATACAGATGCCAACAACAGCCTTGTTTAGGAACAGAAATTTTGAAGTCAGCTGTGGTCGTAAGTCAAGGACTACCTGTATGATTGGTATATGCTATTTGGGGATGGCATATAAATAAAAATACATGTAAATAAATACATATGTACCTAAAATATGGGCAGATTTATAGGAGCCCTTTGTCTTGCTTATCTCCTCTCTTTCTGTGTTCTGTCTCAGATGATGGCAAGTGGCTCCATGCTGGCCCTCCACGGAATGAGTACATGGAGCAGAATTTCCAGGGCTTGGCTGGGATCTTGAACCTTCCCCATTTAGACGAAATGGGGCGAGCTTCCCAGCAGCACGCACAGCTCTTTGGCCATGCTCTAGAAAACTGGACAGACAGCAGCATCAGCAGTTTCTGGTCGGTAGCTGGACTCTGTATGGCGAGTCCTTCTAGCTGCTCGCCCTTGGAGCTTTGTAACCAAACCTCTTGGAGTTCACTGTCCCCAGACCCCAAATCAGAACTGGGGACCATCAAGCCTGATGGACGGCTGAGGTAGCAGGGGCAGCCGGCAGCACATTCTTGGGATCAAGGAAGCATCACCCCATGGAAGGCATGGGGTGGGGGTGGGGGATATGAACTCCTCCTCTCTGCAGGGAAAACTCTTTATGACTTCAGCCTGTGAAAAGGCGCCTTGTCACATGGGACAAACACGAGGACAGAAACCTAGTGGTGCAAAATGCGGCAGAGCAGAATTCCCCACCATCATTCTCAGGATTTGCTGGAAAGAAGCGAAGGCAAGGAGGAGCAACATATTTATAAACCGGAGCAATGGAAACGTTGCTTGGCTGACAGATTTGACTCTTAGCTCCCCGGTTCAATCCGCACCTCGGCCAGCGGGGACCTCATCAATCATGGAGTATGCTCTGCAAAATCAGGACTCACTGTTCCCAAATGGTTGCTGGCAAAGCATTCTGGGAAATGACAGGATGGAGTCGAGGAATACAGCTGCTTGACAGACCTGTTTTCTATCTTCTTCCTCCATCCTTTTGGTTCTTATTTTTTTTCCTTATTTTTTTTATAAAAGTGCATGTGTATATATAAGACAAAAGTGCAATATAGACCACAGTCATCTTACCTCTCCCCCTCTTCTGCGTCAGTGTTTCCATTCTCTTCTCCTACCTGTTGTCTTGATGTTTTATAGGGTATAAGACAAAATTGAGTGCCCTTCTAGGCGTGCTGGGTGGTTGGATCTTGCTGCTAAGATTTGAAAGTTTTTGTTTTCTTCTTGGAGGGGGGGGCAACCAAATGGAAATAAGCTCCCCTTTCTAGCCTTACAAGCAAAACAGGAGCTGGGCCTTTCTGGCCAATGTGCCAAGCTCCCCTTTTAATGGAACTGCCAGTGGTGCCAAAAGGTTCCACCACAAATCCGCAAAGCCCTTCTGCGCGGAGACATAAGCGCGAAGACTAATTCGCGCCGTTCTAAGCGCTAAGGAAAAACGCGACCCTACCGCGATGACATAATCGCAGAGGGCAAAATCGCGCATTCCCAAGCACTCAGTACCCTAAACCTAACCCTAAACCTAACCCTAACGCTAAACCTAACCCTAAACCTAACCCTAAAACAAGCCCTAAAACAAACCCCTAAACCTAATCCTAACGCTTACCTTAAATGAAGTCGGCTTTCTGCTGCGGCGCCGTTTTAAAGCGCCCTTCTGTTGCCGCGCTGTTGTCGCGGCGGTGATGACGCGCGGTGATGACGTCGCGGCTTTATCGCCGCGATTTTATCGCCGCGATTTTGACATTCGCGCTTATGTCGTGCCACGGTGCCAAATCCAATGTACCCACTAATGCTTGTTGTGAGCCTTACTGCCTCAGCTGTCCTCCCTCTTTCGTATGAATTCCGGCTATGTATTGGTACAGCTAGGCCAGAGGTCTTCAAACCTGGCAACTTTAAGGCTTGTGGACTTCAACTCCCAGAATTCTCCAACCAGCAGAGCTGGCTGGAGAATTCTGGGAGTTGAAGTCCACAAGCCTTAACGTTGCCATGTTTGAGGATCCCTGAGCTAGGCTAATGGCGTTCTTTCTAAAGGGCCTCAAGCCATCTGAAGCAAAGCATTATATATCTTTCCATTTACCTCTTTTCAATGGATTACTGGGCATCTGCTATCTCCTTTTACCTCCCTTGGATTCCCCTAACCTGTTTCCTCTCATACTTTCCACGGTTACTTCTGTGTTGTTTCACCTTTCCTTAATTTTCCATTAACACTTCAGCTTGTCGGGTTCAGACAGTACTGCATCCTACACGCGTTTACATGTCCTCACTCTGGAAAAGCTATCCCTTTAAGACCTGTAGCTCCTTCAGCCAAAAACAGATTTCCCATCCTCAGAGAATGATTCTGTTCTGTACTGAATGTTGTCCAATGTCTAAACATATTTCTTAGTCTGATCTGCTCTTTCAGACACATCCCAGAAAACCAAGTGAACCATCCCCAGTTGAACTGGGGACAGTAGTGTCTGAGCTTGCCTTTTCCTAATGGTTATTGGGGGGAAGTGGGGGGAAGTATTAAGAAAAGAAATTATTCTTTGGAATATTTTTAATATGTGCCATATCAGAATATTCTGATCGGGGGTGGAGAGCCGATATTTTCCCAAATTGTTGAGTTCCAGCTTTCATAAGACACTGCTAACATGGCCAGGGGTTAAGAATGATGGAAGCTGTAGTCTGTCTTTGGGAGAGCAACATGGGTGCTTAAATGATTTCATATAGAGTGGAGTTAATGGTGCCTGTGAAAAGGGATTTTAGAACGGGTCTATCCCCCCATTCTCCATCTCCAGCTGAGGTTCTGAAGCAACTTCAGAAAGGTTTTTAAAGGACTCGGGTTTTGGTCCAAGCTTTTCAAAACCTGCAAGTGGTTAACTTCCTGGATCAAAAAGCGTAGATGACCGGGGTTGTCTGGTTTTTAAAATACCCTTCCGTTTTAAGGTCTGCACTGATGTAAGAAGAAACAAAGCACATGGAAATGCTTGTTGATGAGGTATGGCAGAACAACAACACAATTGGTTGGGATCAGTTCCGCCCCACGTAGCATAGACCGTGGGGCTGGGGAAAGAGTAGTACCTCAACCTGGAAGAGGGACTCACAAAGTCTCTTCCGTGTACTGTGCTAAGAGGAATAACTAGGCAGAGCGTCAGTGGCAACCCTTTCCAAAGAATGAGTGCTAAAAAATGTGGTGTCAGAGCATTATGTAAAGTTGTCTTATATATGCAACACAAATATATCTATATCTCTACAGTGTGAAGTGTGTGAATTCTTGCAGTTGATTTCCTTGACTCACTCAAGAAATATCAGATTGTGTCCTGCGGGAAGGGTGGGGATCAGTAGCAAAACAACCTGCTTTAATAAGGGTATTATTAGAAGGCGAACACTGGGAGACCAGGAAAAAGGAGACTGTATTCCAGAGGCTAAAAAGTGGCTTCATAAAATTCCTATCACCTTTGCTGGAAGGAAGAATTAATCTAGTACCCATTGTCTGTTACCAGCTTAAACTCTGAACACCAGACAAACCTTGTGCCTCTAGAAGGAGGACGGGATATGCCACTCTTTCCTTCTCTTCTCTGAGTTGTCCATACAGTTTACTAACTTTATTTAATTAAGAGCCCCAAATACATGATATAGTTTTTAAAACCTGGATATTCACACTCAGAATACTATAGTTTTCTTGTAATCTGTGCTGCTAATGAATGATTGTCCATATTTTTGCAGTCCAGATCCAGTAGTCCTAATTTAATCATCTTTAAACAGGTTATCCAATCCTCTGCAATTTTGCTACCTCCAGATGAATGGACTTCACGTCTCTGGATTTTGAAGAGTCACCAAAATAGCTGTGAACTTTGAGAAGTAATGTCCATATTTGAAAGATGCTAGGCTGAGGAAGATTGAAATATTAACTTGTTTAGTAAATTATGCCAATTAAGCAAGTCACTCTCAATTTGCATTTTATTTACAAACCTGGATTATTTTGTAAGATTTAGATGACCCGCTAAGTCCTAAATAACATACTGTAGTTAAATTCATTAGGCTAGATCAGATGTTTTGAAAATATATAATTCTTCCACATTATCTGCTCATTATATATTCCTAAATGTCTACGGAGATTCTCAGTCATCCAGGACATGGTTGTCCCAAAGATGCTTTTTTTTCCCAAGAGGCAACTGGCCTTTCTGGTTTTTCTTTGAAGACATTTCGCTTCTCATCCAAGGAGAGTTGATTTGCAGCTGAAGAAGCTTCTTGGATGAGAAGCGAAACGTCTTCAAAGAAAAACCAGAAAGGCCAGTTGCCTCTTGAAAAAGCACCTTTGGGGACGATCGTATATTCTTATTCAAAAATTAATTTTGTCTAAAGCAAGATTCTGGAGTGCACATTGTATGGAACCATTTGATCAGATAGTTCATATAATTTAACAACCAGTTTGCTTAGTGCAGAGCTGAAAATGTGAGCGTGCATGCTTTCAATGCCTCTGTATGGCTTCAAACAGATGGCGAAATTTGATGCACGTAGCTTTCTGCACACCACCTTGAGAGCGGGTGATGTGCGGAAATCACCTGGGCTGCATGGGTGGGGCGAGCAAGCCAGAGAGAGAGAGAGATATAGGATGGGATAGCGCCAGGGTGGGTGGGCGGGCACAGCCGGTGGTCAGAACTACCGGTGCAGTTGAACTGGTCCGAACCAGCAGCAGCCCACCTCTGTATTTGACACAAGCTGATTTCAAAAAAGATTCTGTGCTTTCCTCTTTTTAAAGTTTTTAATTCTCATGGTTACGGGCAAGATGATTTTATCAGCATTGTGGCTAAATTTGAGCAAAGTTTTTAGCAGTCAAATTCGGATGGATCGCAGCTTCTGTTTTTAATTTTATTACATACCTTCAGTTGTTGCGAGTAAGCAGACTTGGGATGGGATTTGGGATAATTAAAGCAGCAATTGCTTATATTGGATGCCAAATAAAATCAAAGTTCATAATTATGCCAGTGGAGAGCAATGCAGAAAATGAAGTATTTGTAGAATCTGCTGATAAGAGCATATCAATAATTGAAGGGGGTCTTTGCTGGATTGCAAAGCTACAGTGTTTGCAGAGTCTGAATGAGTTCATTATCATCCCATTGCAAAGGAGACGAATGAACTAATCTTTGTGGAGTGCTTAAAGGCCACTTGCATAAAAGCTGGTATAGAGCTGTCAGGTGTGATTAAACTCACCATCCCCCCTTTTACTATCATACATTCCGCCGAGGCTTTCTACCTTTTGATATTATCATGTTCTTTTTAATGAACATAATGAGAGCTGATTGAATAAATATGGCATTGTTCAAACCATTCAGTAAGTAGACTTTGAAACAGCATCGGGGAGATTTATTTTCATTGGCTGGCTGATTGTATGGAAAGGGGGATGGAATGTTAAAAACAGGGCTGGGTTTATAGCCTTCATTTGCTGTGTGTGTGCTCGAGCCTTTAAATTGTTCTGTGTTGTTCTGTGATGTGTTGCGAGAGTTCTGGCTGTTAACTCAAATGGTTTTGTTTCTTAGGGTATATTATAGCAAGAGTCCTCTCAGATCCATGCCTGGGATGGTTTCGGTGGATGTTGTGAAGATCCAATGCTTGAATTTGATCACAGTGTGCCTCTGTACTGGATCCTTCATACGGCAAGGAACATCAGTGCTCCCTTTCATTGCCTGCAAACTTCTACTAGAAGTCCCAAAAGTGCTTTTTCAAGAGGCAACTGGACTTTCTGGTTTTACTTTGAAGACGTTTCGCTTCTCATCCAAGAAGTTTCTTCAGTTCTGAGCTGAAGAAGCTTCTTGGATGAGAAGCGAAACGTCTTCAAAAGAAAACCAGAAAGTCCAGTTGCCTCTTGAAAAAGTACCTTTGGGACAATCATGACTTGGATGACTGAGAATCTTCATAGACAACCTACTAGAAGTGTTTGCAGATACTAGAGTCTTCACTTGCAGTTGCAGTTCCTTCATGAATGGAAACTTTGGGCAGCTGGGAAGAGTGGTAGAGAGGAACATGGATTCCAAGCATCACCGTCAACTTGAAAGTGTCCCACCTTTTCTTTCCTTCTTGCCCCTGACAATTTTATCTCCATAAAATAAACTAAAACAAATCTATTGAGGGGAAAAATGAAATAACTGCATGGAGACTTTTGAAATAGTAGGACTAAAAGATTCTTTCATTTGGAAACAAAGATGCAAAAGAATGACTAGTCTTCCATAGCTTCATATTTATTCATTCAATCTGTAAAATTGCCCATGCTGACAATGACTTTGTTTAGATTGGACTTGAGTTTATTAAGCAAACCCAGTTGCTGCAGTTTGAAAACCACAATTTAGAGCTGACCCAATTGAAGAATGGCAGCAATTGTGATCTATTAGCTGATTGTGACGGATCTTGAAATCTAGCTGGATTATTTGTTAGGATCTCATATGAATGTGGAATACCGGAACTATAATCTGGGTTTGCAAGTCAAAATAATATCCCAGGAAAACAGTGGCATATTCCTTCATTCATTCATTCTTACTTTTTTGGTCAAGAAAATGACATAGTCATGCTTAGCTGTCAAATATCACTCAATGGCGGCCTTAGCTATCAGGAAATCATGGTAATATATAGAGCCAGCCAATGAGTTGAGATGTTTTTTTAATAGTCTAAGAAGTCCTTTTCTATAAAATCAAATAGAGGTCATGTACACTAACCTGGACTCCAAGAGGATTTTCTTTAGGTATAGGGTCTCCCACTGGGGCAGGGGTTCGGACTAGAGGCCGTCCAAGTTCTGTTATTCGGTATTCTGTATCAATTTCCCTTACTCTTTTTGCCTTTTTTTTTTACATGTATCCTCTGCAATAAAAATGTAATTCTAAAAGAAAATATATTTATGAAAATACAGTGTTAAATTCTACATCTAAATAGGTAATGTTTGTCCCTGCTTAGTTTATTCCAGGATAATATTGTATGATATTGAGGGTATTAGCTAGGTATAATATTGACCAAACTCAATTTCTAGCTTTGCTTTTTAACTTATTTCCAGCTTAAAGTGTTTGTAAAATATGCTGGTAAATTCATTTTTCATGGCACAGAATTACAATTTGTTGTCAGATGTTTATACTAGCTGGTCGCCATTTTTAACACTGAAGGAAAAGTAGAAAATATGTCTTAAAATTATTTCATGCATTTGTATAGGGAAGATCAGATATATAATTATATGAAATGTGTGTTTATATGGCCTGATGGAACCTGCAACCAGATTGATGCCCTGAATAATTTGCAGAAAGAAGACGTTTGTCTCCTCACTATGTCATTTATAGCAGCTTTTTTTGTAATGTAATGGTTGCATCATTATGATTGTCGTGATGATGGACTATGAGGTTCTTAAATATTGCAATCACTAATTAGTTTAACATCTTGGGTTACAAATACAACTTTTTTGGGGTTATAAAGGCAAATATTAGAAGCCATACTTCTAAATTGAGAAATCACAGTTCAACTAGTAAATGGATCCTCATATGTCAAATCAAAGAATTGAATACAGACTACAGAATAACAGAATTGGAAGGGGCCTCGGAAGTCTTCTAATTCAACCCCTGCTCAGGCAGGAAACTCTATACCACTTGAGACAAATTGTTGTCCAATCTATTCTTAAAAACTTCCAGTATTGGAACATTCATGACTTCTGGAGGCAAATCATTCCACTGATTAATTGTTCTCACTATCAGGAAATTTCTCCTTAGTTCTAGGTTGGTTCTCTCCTTGATTAGTTTCCATCCATTGCCTCTTGTCTTCCCTTCAGGTGCTTTGGAGAATAGGTTGGAAATCAACCCACCCCCGTCTTCTTTGTGGCAACCCCTTAGTTATTAGAACACTGTTATCATGAAAAGTACGTCTTTTCATTAAACTAGACATATCCAATTCCACAACCCTTCTTTATGGTTTTGCATCCAATCCCTTAATCATCTTTGTTGCTTCTTCCTGTACTCTTTCTGGGGTGTCAACATCTTGGTGGCAACATGGTGGCAACCAAAGCTGATTAGAGTTCATTAGAGAATGTAATTAGACTTTTTCCTTCTCTGTTTGTGCCTCCTATCTACTAGGTTCCACTGTTTTTTTCAAGTCATTATCTTCTATTCTCTTCAGCTGCCCTGCCTTTGTAGGTCTTGTAAACGTAGTGCTCCTGCCAGTATGAGCTATTCGTGGTCAGCATCCATAACTTTGTTATCACAGTATTGCTGTAACCTTTCCTTCCCCTCTTATCCGAATGCTTCTGACGTTGATAACATTCAGACTAAGTTCAACTTGCCTTATGTAAATTTAGACCTTTGATCTATCAAGCTCAGTGTAATTGAGATCAGTGCACTTCAGTCTGGGCCCTTTGGATGAGGTAGATAGTAATTTATGTGGGTGTACTAAACTACAATAGTAGTTAAGCAACAAGTAGCATAGTCCCAGCTTGGGGAAAACAGGCTGACACAAACAGTTTGTATCAGCCTGTTTTCACCAAATTGGGAATATATATATAAAGAGAACACTACTTTATTAGCTAGTACAATATTTTCCTTATAAAGCAAAAGAATGGAGAGTTGTTTGCGTTGCCAGGCTGTTCTTATGCCTTTGTATTATGCTTCTTTGCTATGAGCAAAGAACAGGAAGCACCAAGGTGTAGTATTGACTCACTTCAATAAGCAAGCTAGATTTCCTTACTAAGAACAAAGTCTAGGAAATGTTAACAATGTTCCTTTCATCCAGTCCAATAAATATATCATATTATATTATATTATATTATATTATATTATATTATATTATATTATATTATATTATATTATATTATATTATATTATATTATATTATATTATATTATATTATATTATATTATAACATTACTATATTATATTATATTATATTATATTATATTATATTATATTATATTATATTATATTATATTATATTATATTATATTATATTATATTATATTATATTATATTATATTATTTGCAATCTCTGTACATATCTATACACATACACAATTTAATTTCTCCACTATGTTGTGCTTTGCAGCTGCCCTTTCCCATCGTGGCATGACAAAACCACGCTCGACTAAAGCGCGCCCGACGAAACCGCGTCGCTGACATCATCAACAGGGCGACAACAGCGAGCGCAGAGAAAGAAGGGCGCTTTAAATAGCGCTTTGAAAGCAAGCCGATTCAAGTTAAGGTAAGGGTTAGCTTTAGGGTTAGCTTTAGGGTTAGGTTAAGGGTTAGGGTTAGGGTTAGGTTAAGGGTTAGGATTAGGTTTAGGGTTAGGTTAAGGGTTAGGTTTAGGGTTAGGTTAAGGGTTAGGTTTAGGGTTAGGTTTAGGATTAGGTTTAGGGGGGTTAGGTTTAGGTTTAGAGGTTAATTTTAGGTTTAGCGTTTACAGCGTGCTTTTTTTCTCCGCGCTGTTGTCGCGCTGTGATGACGTCAGCTACGCGGTTTCGTCGAACGCCCTTTAGTCGAACGCGGTTTTGTGGTGGAACCCTTTCCCATTTCTTTGTCTTCCAAATTACCTAACATTTTGTGCTGTCTTACTGAAGAATCTGGAAGGTATCATTTTTCTGTAAATAAATAAACCTGAAGACATTTATAATGTTCTGAATGCTCAATAAATATTTGATTTATTGAGTAAATTGAAGATGCCGAACTTGGATAGTTCTGTTTGGACCATTAACCTACTAATAGTAGCACTTGGGCCAGGCCCGTTGAACAGAATCAGGTCTACAGTTGTAGACTAGATTAGGAACTTGGAGAAACATTCCAAAATGCAGTGACAAACCACATTGGTACAGGGGGTCCTTGACATACAGCAGTTTGTTTAGTTCCAAGTTACAACGGCATTGAAAAATGGACTTGTGACCATTTTTCACTCGTACAACCGTTGCCGCATCCCATGGTCACGTGATCCAAATTCAGACGCTTGGCAACTGGCATGTATTTATGACAGTTGCAGTGTTCCAGGGTCTTGTGATCACCTTTTGTGACCTTCTGACAAACAAAAGTCAATAGGGAAGCCAGATTCACTTAACAGCTGCGTGACTAACTGAACAACTGCAGTTATTCACTTAACAATTGTGGCAAGGAAGGTCGCAAAATGGGCAGAACGCACTTAACAACATCTCACTTAGCAACAGAAATTTTGAGCTCAGTTGTGGTTGTAAGGTGAGGACTACTTGTATGGTCCAACCTGCTGGAGGCAAAGATTAACAGAGCTAGCAGATCAGCTTCTTGGATGCATACTATCAAAATGATCTTTACTGATGGGAAAGCATCATCAGGAGGAAAGGCTAAAGGGTTTAGCATGCAAGATCATTATTTAGAGCAAGGGTCACTAACCTTTCAGACTCAGGGACCACTAAATTCATGATTTTAAATCCCACAGTCCACTAATACGATTAAAAAAAAGATAAAACAGTATTTAGTGCAATATAAAAATGCAAAACAAAAATTTCTGTGTACCACCAACATTTTCTCGCAGACCACCACCAAGCAGTGGTGACCACTGCTTTAGATCATATATAACATCTAGTGCAAACATTGACCCGTGAGCTTTTGCTGCTGGAAGCAAATTTAAATCTTTGCTGTCTATTCACCTTTCTATCAAACCATCATCGGCCTGTGTATCAATTATCCGTTTCTTCAATGACTTTGTTCCCGATCAGCAATTTTCAACCTGACAAAAAGTTCTAATTTTGGTAAAGATTATTTTAGCAATATATTATACTGGAGAAATCTGTTCAGCTATTCATGATCCACAGCACTGAAGTAGGCTATGAATACTCATTAATTCTATCAGGTAAATTGAAATTGATTATGTATATCCAGGCAAGTCAGGTCAGAGAACCGAATATATTTAAATCTCTAGACTTCCGGTCTGGCGTCACGCTGGAACGAGCTGCTGACAGACTCTCTGTTCGGTTTGCCCGGTCTTTCCACGAGCGTGGCCGTAATAGGCAAGGTCCCTTCGAGGTGCGAGGACCTTTGGAGAGGGGAAGCTTCTGTGCAGTGGAGGGTGAAAGGCGATCCCCCCCCACGAAGCAAGAGGCTCCCTCAGAGTTCGTGCAAAAGAGGTCGGCTGATTAATGGCCGACCAGAAGGCGTGACTGCCAGCCACTAATAAGGAAGGGAGACAACTGCAGGGGAACATAGTGGATCGAATGACGGTAATCACAAGATCTGACTTAAAAGCCTAAATCTAAAAGATAAACAACTTTACTGCAATAAATACAGATACGTGTGTGGGCGCATTTATCTGCAGCGGCTATTAAATACAAACAGTAAACTTTTGTGAAAGCTGATTGACGTAATGGACAGAAGGAGACTGAGGCTTTGGACTATTTAAATTTGAGGATTAACAGACTAAGAAGAGAAAGGCAGTCAGCTGGATTTGCCTGCCTGGGAAAAAGGAAAAAGGAAAGAAGTTTAATCACAAGGGTTTGAAGTACGCGGTGTCATATTACAGCCAGAGACAGCAGAAGGAAAACACTACACTGACAACAGGAAGAGATTGATGGGTGAGTTCTAAATACTTTCTGGCCTCTCCTGCACCCTGTCGTATCACGCTGAAACGTTTCTCTTCCTGACTCTCCCAGATACTATAGAATTAACTGAGCCTATATTTCACAGTCCTGCTCCAGCTTAATTACCCTGTATGTACCCCGGGCTCTGTATAACTACTCAAACAGCATTTAGAACGTACTAGGCTTACACCTTAAAGGGGAAGAGCTGAATTAAAGCAAATGGCAACCAAAACAGTAACTTTAATTAAAGGGAGTAAAAAGCAAACTCCCCTATCTACCCCGGTGAGGGAAAAGTCCCCTGAGGGCAGGCAAACGGGAGATAAGGCAGCCCCAACCCTGCAAGACCAGGAAGTAACAATGGACTCCCTACAAGAGACAATACTGAAGATGGGGGAAAGTGTCGCCAAAGGCCTGGAGGGAGTAAAGAATGAAATGCGTGAAGTAAGAAACAATATGGGAAGAATTGAGGAACGCATAGGAGTAATACAAACAGCGCTGCTGAAAAATGAGCAGGAAATCCAAAATGTTAAGGGGAGAACGGAAATAGCGGAAAAAAGGATAGACAAAGTAGAGGACAATCTGGAATCTATAAACTCAAGCCTGGAGGAGGCCATCCTCCAGCTAGAATTAGAGCGATCAGCATACTATTTAAGACTACAAAACGTGGAGGAAGCAAAAGATGAAAACCTCCGGGAGCTGATTGGAGAAATCCTGGGATTAGTCCTCGGCAGGCCGAAAAAAGAGGTTATTAATGATCTGGACGAAGCCTATAGAGTCAATACAGGCTTCGCGAGACGCCACCGGCTTCCGAGGGAGATCCATGTGAGGGTGTTGAGAAGACAGCTGAGAGAGGACATTCTAAGTACAATAAGAGGGGACTCTCTAACATACAAAGGTAAAGAAATTCTCATCTTAAAACAGACTCCACGGAGAGTCAGAGAGAAGAGAAGGAAATACAACTTCCTCTCCACACGTTTAAACAGAGACAGAATCCAGTTCAGATGGCTCCTTCCAGAAGGAATGCTGATAACATGGAGGGAAAAGAAATACCGAATAGACACCTTGGCGAAAGCTCAAGAATTCCAGGAACTTTTACTAGCAGACGATGAGAGATTTAATAAAGAAGGACTTTTAAGACAGGAGGACACTATAATGGAAACTCAACCAGAGGGGCGGGGGCCAGGAGAGGCCAGAGAACGAGAGAGATATGGCAGAGAAGATTCGAGAGCAAGGTCACCCATCGAGACTCGATCCAAAGGCGCCCTCAAAGCGAATAACGTGTAAGGGAATTGAAGAATGGGAAACGAATGTACTATCAGCAAATGTAAATGGTCTTAACATAACTTCCAAAAGAAAACGTGTACTGTTGGATCTAGTGAAACAAAAGTTAGATGTAATCTGTCTTCAGGAAACACACATTAAAGAAAAATACAATAACCTGTTGGTCTGTCCAAAACTAGGTAAAACATTCTGCTCGTCAGCACAAACCAGAAAAAGAGGAATTGTAATGTATATAAAAGAATGGTTGAACCCCAAACTAATATATGCAGACAAAGACGGTAGGGTATTAATGGTGGAGATAATTAATGGTGGGAAAAATTTTTTACTAGTTGGAATCTATGCCCCAAATCAAAAACAAGAGAGATTTTATATTAATCTATATAAGAGGATAAATGAAATAGAGTGGCAAAATATATGTATTCTAGGGGATTTCAACGCTATTGCAGACGGTAAGATAAATCTCTAAATAGCTTAGGGACTGATTATCTCAGGGACCCCTTCTATCCTGATGAAATTCCCCAGAAATTTAAGACCGGAAGGAGAGACTTAAATGTGCCTCTGTTTATAGATGGCCAAGTGTTCAGAAACAGTGAAGGGGTCTTTATCCAGAATCACTTCCAAGCTATGGAGCACAATGCCCCCCAGGAGTTGCTTTTACTCCTAGGCCTCCTCTTTTGCTTAGATTTACATTTTATATTAATATGTTAATTTTGACTTGTTCCATATGTGTAGTTCAGTTGGGTTCTTGGTGCTCTCTGTTTTGTTGCAGATGTGTAATTACTAATTCAGGAGCCATCAAACCATATCAAGGAGAATGAGGTTTCCTGGCTGTTTATAGATAGCAGGCTGTCCTGCCAGACTTAGTGGTGGTGTGGTTTCTTTGATGGATGGCTCTTGATTAAGGTATTGTTTCTTCCTTGATTGCAAGTATTTTTTCCTGCTTATCTGGATATTGGATGCTGGAGGAATCCTATTCTAAGCTCTTGGTTTTCTTTCTAGGTTTTTTTTATTATACTTGTTTAATTGGCAAGTAAATGAGATTTATGTGTCTATTGACATTTTATGTATGTGTCAGGATTCCAAAAAACACCCCCCAATGAAATAAAACTCCGAGGCGTGTGTGGTTCCTCAAAGTTCCAATTTATTAGAGATGTCATGTTGGCACATCTGGGAAAACCCAAATCTGAAAGCTTCCAGGTTTTCCCACCCAGATTAAAGTTCAAGATCCTGCCCCAACATCCACAAGTCAATCACATGGTCCAATCTTCCACTGCCACAAAGACAGATTCCTCCCTTCCACACCTGGCCAGGTGCAGAGATAAAAGCGACTTTGACTTTCTAAGAAGAATGCTATTATGGCTACACATCACCCAACTCCATATAATCCCCCCTCCCAATTTCCCACAGTAGAAAGTGTAGCAGGCCTGAAATCCAAAAAGAAAAGGTTGCAGGCATGATGGTATGTCTATTCATCTTGCAACCCATTGACAAACCCAACCACAGTTTCACCTGGGAAACTGTACATTTGAGATCAAGTTAAATCCCAAAATATCAGGAATTCCTGGAAACTTGATATTCAGACAAATCAGCCATCACTAGACCCAGAAAGCTAATCTCACACTCTTCTTACACTGATGTAACCTTGCCCGGTAATGAAACGTCTCCAAGGAAAAAGCAGAGCTCGGAGAGCATCAACAATTTGTTTTCACTTATAGTTCATTTTGTTAGGAACCTCATGCTCTTAATGAATGTGTCTGAAGGTGATGAGAGTCAATAGTTCAACTAATATGAAGAATGCACCTTTGCAGATACTGATTATGTAACTTTTGTTTTTTCTCTCCCCACTAAAAGCTCAAACTCTAGCATCTTCAACGGTTTGTGGGGCCAGTTTTAATTGTAAAAGGTAAAAGGACAAAAAGTTATTTCCATTCTCAAGGAACACAGAGCAAGGATGAGCAAAGTTTGAGTTGGCTTGCAATAGCTGCATTTCAGAAAACAGGCAAAGCAAGGGTAAAAAGTTATCTGGAATCTGGACAAAAAGGGGGGAAATGATTTTTTTTAAATGTAAATGTAATTACAATTACAATTTAACTTTAAACTCCTATAAAGTATCTTCAAAAACCACAGAAGGAGCTTTTTAAAATTCATACGTTTATCAAAACCTCATCTTTTTTTTATCCCCCCAATATTGGTATGCAAAATAGATGACCTGAAGGTCACTCGCAATATGTGCCACTATGAGAAAGGCTGTAATTCAAAGCACAGGGCAAGCTCAGTTCCTGGGCTTTGTAAGTGGGAAAATTCCTATCTTAAATTTGGAGATCACCTTAAGCCTGCAATAACACGACTGTTGTCCCTGGTTACGAGCTGCATAATTAATACCAAAGACTTAATAGGGCTTTCATATGTTCTGGGTATGAATGCCAAATAAAAGAATCCCCCCCGCCCCTCTTCACATTTTATACCATATTGCCTCATTTTAACCAAACTCCCTACCGTGTAGCAATTAGCCCACAGATTACACTTTGCATTCCCCCCACCCCCACCCCAAGATAATTGTAGCTACTAAAACGTTCTCCCAACTGTCCCGTTAAAGTTTGTTTGGCTTTCTTCCTTTAGGTAGCCAGAAAGCCAATAACCCGGGGGAGTGAGAAATTACGTTGCACATTAAAAAAAAAAAAGATAATGGACTGTTGCCGGAGGAGCAGGCGAGGGAGAACGTTCCTTTCGCTTTCCCTCTCCGGGTCCACAGTTTCCATGGCGACCGCCGACACAATGTTCTATCCCGAGAATGTAGCGATTCTCACTTTGAACCAATCGGGATGGAGAGCGTTCCGCCGGTTACCAATCACGAGCGACGCCTAGAAGATAGGCGCAATAAGGCGATAGTGCTAAGGTCTCTCAGCGAAGCTAGCGCGGGAGTCGTACATCCCAGAATCTAAGGTAGCGGGAGGGAAGAGGGGAGGTCCGGGTCTTTTTTTTGGTGGGGGGAGGGTAATTCCTACCCGGGATCGGAGCCTTTGGGGAAACACCGCATCCCATCCCTCCTAATAAAAAGATTTTGCTACTTGGCTGGGCCCAGGAGGTTTAAAGCATTTTGAGTGATCTCAGTTGAGACAGGTTAATCCGAAGGCACTGTATACATTATAGGATCTTATGGAATGTGAGAACTGAACTATATCATCCGAAAAAGTAGTTTTTCCCCCCCTTCGCGGGAAAGAGAAGACAACCGATCCGGCTGCAAAAGAAACGAAGCCGATGCGGTCACCTTCGGGACAACCCGTCCTTTGTCAGAGAGCGGAGAAGAAAAAATAACCGCTGGTTCCAAAGAGAGATCCAGATGTTCTGCTATCAGGCCCGCTCCGGAGGGAGAAAAAAAAGACCCGGAACCGGCCTTCGGCCTGCCAGCAATCTCCTTATCAGAAGCGGAGGAGCATGCAAATAGAAGGAGAGGCGAGCAGGATCACCACAGGCACAATAAGAGAGGCGGGGGTGGCACCCAGCCGCTCCTGAACTGCGCTGAGCCGAGGAGCAGCCTGAGGGGGAAAAGAAGCTAGAAGGAACTAAGGGCGGACGGAAAAGACTGCAGCAGGCAGGGTTGTTGAAAAGACGGCTCTGGTCCGAAGACCCGCGGGGTCCGGCAGGTGGTTCCTCCATGTGGAGCCTCCAACCTAGAAAAGTGCTCCGAAAAGGCGGCGGACTCCGGCGATGACCGCGCTAAGCGAGGCCAACACTTACGCACCTGCCAACACTCAATCTATGGACAGTAATATAGTGGCCATTATTATAGCTACCAGTGAGTATTTTGGACGCCTGTCCCTCCCTCTTTTTCTTTTTCCTTTGGGATTGATGTGTTTGCCTTCGATTCTTTTTAGGGATGGAGAAAACTCCACTGCCTTTCCTCCCTCTTCATTGTATTGCCCAAAGCCATGCTTGTCTTTCTCTCCATGCAGGCACATGGTTAGTTTATAGCTGGGCTCTTCTGTGCTGCAGGGTTTGTGACTTTTTTTCTTCTTCAGAAAAGTGGTCTCTGGAACGATCTCCCCGTGGAGATTCGGACCGTCGCCACCCTTCAGGCTTTCCGTAAAGCCGTTAAGACCTGGCTGTTCCAGCAGGCCTGGGACTGTTGAGTTCCACCCCTACTCGAATTGGTTGTGCTTGTTGTGACTTTTAAATTGTTTTGTATTGTTGTTCTGTTTTTGTTTTACTTTTTTGTATTTGTTCCCCTCCCTTCTGGTTTGTCAGCCGCCCTGAGTCCGTTCGGGAATAGGGCGGCATACAAGTCGAATAAACCACAAACCACAAACCATAAGTAAATGCTCTCCAGGGTTATTAGGACTACAACTCCCAGCATGTAAACTCACCAGTCTGTAAGAGGCGTGCAAAAGCACACCAGCGTGCCTACCGTCCCTGTCCTACTGTCTCCATTTATTCATACCCATTTTCTGTGTTCATATTTATGTTTATACTTATACCTGTTATCTTTTATGTGTTTGACAAACTAAATAAATACAATAAACTAAATAAATAAAATTCCCAGGTTCATGGTCAAAGGAATCAAGATTGAGGAAAGCTGAATTACAGATATAATATTCTGTTTACCTTGGTTCCAGAAGCAAACCCAGATTTCAGTTACAGAAGTAATGCTGTACTAAGCCATTGAATATTTGATCCTGGTTTGCTCACTAACCATAGTCTGCTGGGTATATACAGTACATGGTATTAAGATACTGACTGTGGCTATTTGGCACTGAACCCAAATCAAACCAAGCCACATTGAGGCATAGTATAATGTGGGAATTAGCTAGTATCTGTGTGCATGGTGCTCTCTTGTGTCTTGTGTGAGAAGATGGGGAGAAATCTTTGTAGCTGACAGGGAATTCTGATTTCACATAGGTGACTCTGAGCAGAGTACAAAGTTAATAACACAAAAACAATGCAGAAAAACATTCTAAGAAAAATCTTTTGAAAAACAAGAAAAATCATTAGAAGCCATAAATTGTTTATAATATGCCATGTGATTCATTATCAAACTGTTGACTTCAGAAATTGCCTCAGCCTTTGGACAAACTGATCAGGAGTCATCATGGAGCCATGTGTTGCTGGCATATTTGCCATAGGAACAGCCTGTGCTGTATCCTTTACTAAGAAAAATATCAAAATCAAATGATTTAGGGCTGCAATTAGGGCACCCAACGTTTGCTTTTTTCCGTTTGTATTTTCTTTGCATACAAATGTGTTGATGGAGACCTATGTATGATGCTTTGTATTATCAAGCCAAAATCAAAATAGAGGCATTTATATTTTGAAAGCCACCGAAATATTTCTGACTAACGGGTAGACATCTTTGAAACTCAGGCTTGCACACTTCTATAGTTCCATGAGATGAAGGAGCAGAGGCAGTCGGATGGCAAATGGGATGAAGGATGTAAGGACTTGTGCTTCAGTACTCTCTGAAACCCATATGTTTATACATCTGCTATTAAAAAATGTGTTTTTATCCACACTAATAATAAAATGTAAAGACTTTTAAAGCAAATAACAGTTAGATATTCATCCATTATCTTAATAATTCTGGGATCCCTCATTGTAGACATCCTGTCCCTTGCATCCTTTTTTTGTTGTGCCTATTTTGTTTCAGAAAGTTGAATGAAGAGAATTTGATCACATTTTATTAAAAAAAAATGTTGGGGTTTCTAAGTGTGACAGTGTCCTGTGATACTTATGGTCTCATCTAACCACAAATATTGACAAAGTTATCCATCCTTAAAAGTGGATGTTGTTTTGTTATTTTGTTATTTTCTTTTTAAGGATCTTTTCATGAGTGTTCAAATTGAAAGTATAGCTACCTTTCAATCAAAAAAATGCCCCAAAATGCATAAGGTAAAATAACTAAGAATAATGTTAAAAACACAAATTATAATTCTAATGAAATATTATTTTTTTAAAATTTGTGCTTACTTATAAATAAAAACAAAAAGCACAGCCTTAAAAACAATCATGAAAGAAATCAATAGATAAAAAGGAGAAACCTAAGCTGCCCGATAGATAAAAGCATGCTAGTGACAACAGCTGGTATTAAATATATTTCTCAGGATAAAGAATTCCACAGTTTGAATATAGCTACTTAAAAACGGCCTCCATTCCCACCAAATGTATTGGAATAACACTGTCTGTAGAATTTGGTTTCAGAACATTTCTTGCCCTAAGATCTCTCCAGAGCTACATTCAGTGTCACCTGAGCATGTATCTCTTTGCCCTCTCTTCTGTCCCAGATGTGTCCTGCATGGCTCCCTGGTTTATTTTGTTTCATTAATCAATAGGATTCCCATTGCATCCTAAACCATCAACTTTGAAGCCTGGGTTTGAAGAACGTGTGAAGCTAAAATGAAACCAACTACATCAGAATTTGATGTGACTCACACCTGTGTAGCAAATAAATTAAGAGGGTTGAAAGAGACCTCAAAGGTCATCTTGTTCAATGTTTTGTCGACCCAGGAAGTCTACTTCTACAGCAATCCTGATAGGTAGCCATCTATTCACAAACTGCTTTAGATCAAAAAAGTTTACCCTGATGCTTTTCCTTATCATTTGAGCTGATTAAAGTTCAGACCTTTTAGGTGCAAGAAAACATTTTTCTACTTATTATTTATGTGACACATACTTTAGAATATCTTCTCCTGGCTAAGCATAAATTCTCCCTTTTTTTCTTAGTCAATAGGGCTCTTGTATTAGACTTCAAGCCCTCATTTTCCGCTAAAGCTCACTAGGTGATGATCTCGCTTATGCTATTTGGAGATAATGTTGGCTGGCTGGTTGGCTGGCTGGCTGGATAGATGGATGGATGAATAGGATATTCTTAAACTCTGGTGCCCCAAATTAGACACAATACTTTTGGGTCAATTGGCCAAATCCTCTAAGTGCTCTTACTTGTGATGGTGCAATATAGATTTGATCAAGTGTTTTTGGCCATTGTATTTTCCCCATATGCATCAATGTTAGTTCAGGGGCTATTGTTTCCAGTCTTGTATATCTATTTTATCTTAAAGCAGAAATTTAATCTTGGTTGAACTTCATGTTGATAGTCTTGGCTTTGTTCTCTATTCTGTCAAATCAACATTGGGGAATTGGCTTTTTACAATAACATTATTTGGGAACTTATAATTTAATTTTATCCTGCTTGCAACATGAACATAGTGCTGAGCAGTCAGGTTTTTCCAGAGCAAATCAGAAACGCTCATTTAAACTAATAAAATCCCAATAAATACAAAGCAGGTGAGAATTCTGCTGACTCCGCTGACTCTAAAAAAACCAGTTTTTTTTTTAATTAACTTCCTTGATCGAGCCATATTTGATGCAGGTTATTTAAAATCAGTTTTCTACATATGAAGTCCCTAATTAGGAGGCTTAAATTAACATTTTTAATTAGAAAAATAGCCAAAAAATATAAATACTTTTTGAAAATGTTAAATTCATTCTTTTGCCTCAACTGGCAGATTCAAATTTTTCTGATACTACAGAGAAAAGTATAGTGCAGTAGCCTGCTGTATTTTTTAAACTGTATTGACCCAAAGTCTTTATATAGTATTTCCCAACTCTCCAAAAGTGATTCCCAGAAGGTAATCCTTAACTTACAACCACAATTGAGCCCAAAATGTATGTTGCTAAGTGAGAAATTTGTTAAGTGAGTTTTGCCCCATTTTACGACTTTTTTTGTCACATTTGTTAAGTAAATCTCGCTGCCAATTGACTTTGCTTGTCAAAATGTTGCAAAAGGTAATCACATGACTCCAGGACACTGCAACCGTCATAAATGTGATTCGGTTGTCAAGCATCTGAATGTGAGTCATGTGATCACATGGATACTGCAATGGTCATACGTGTGAAAAATGGTCATAAGTCACTTTTTTAAGTGCCATTGTAACTTCAAACAGACACTAAATGAATTGAAAATGGAACCCAGTGGAATTTAGCTAAAGTGAAACGGCTGAATTAATCTAAGAGCTGCAGCTAGTGATATTTGGCTTATTTTAATGAACTTCTACAGAAACAGATTACAATTGAGAACTTAATAAGTATCTTGTGCAGAAAGGAAGTGTTATCATCTGATCTTTACAGGTAGCAGAAATCTCTGCATGCAAAAATAAAGAGAGGAAGACCACCATACAGAGCTCCCTATTTTCAGTCCTTTAAAAGCCAATGGGACTGCTGGGAAGTAAACATTCAATAGAATTACAGATTCTAAAAGCTGGAAGCTTAGTCCTCTGTGTTCAACAACTATTTAATTGCTGATATTTTCACTTCATTATGTGAGATACAATTTCATTCAATTATTTGTCAAATGCTTCCCTCTTACTGAGCACTATGTAGAGTAGAATAAAGAAAGGTCTGCCCACGAATTTATATTCTAAGAATAAGGAAAGGGGAGAGGCAGGGATTAAGGAGAGAGGAAATTGGTAAAGCAAAACCTGGTAAAAGAATTTCTTTCTTTCTTTCTTTCTTTCTTTCTTTCTTTCTTTCTTTCTTTCTTTCTTTCTTTCTTTCTCTTTCTACATTACAATCCAGGAATGAAGAAGTAATTGGAGAGGAGGATCAAAACTTATAAATAGCAGACATAATTTTAGATTTAAGAAGAGCAGTTTGGTTTCACAAGGCAAACATTTTGACTGCAATCTCCCATACCCCTAGCAGGAGACCAAAACCCCTAGGATGGCCTACCCCAATCCGATGCAGTCCATATTGTTGGTATCATTTGCAGCTGTTGAAGATAATAGGTGTTGTAATTTACTATACCTAGAGGTCACCAGTAAAAAGAAATGTTAAAGGATATCTCTAAAATCCTACCTTCACTAAGAAGATTCCTATATCTTGGTTATAGTAGGGATGTACTTGACTAATGTACAGCTATATACCTGTAGCTGCATTAAAGAAGAAAAAACCCTAGTATGACCAAGAGAGAATAGAGTAGAGTAGAACAGAACAGAATAACAGAGTTGGAAAGGACCTTGGAGCTCTTCTAGTCCAACCGCCATCTTAGGCTATGCCTGATACCTAGATTTTTAAAATGGAGGATTATTTATTTGATGGTGCGTTCAATATAAAGTCTAAAGATGCAAGGCTGCGTTTCATGGAGGTCATCTGATACAACTGCATCTCCCAGTATATTTTGTTTGATTTAGAATAGCTGGAAAAAGGAATAAAACTCGAAGTTGAATAAGAAGCATAGCTCACCATAGCTTTATGCACTTTTAACTTTACAGACCATTGTAACAGATTACCTCAGATGACCCAACTCATACTGTGCTACTAACAAACCTCTGAAAAAGTATGTGGTAAGGAAGGGGTGCCTAGGAATGGACTATGTCCACTGAAACAGTGTGCCCACCTGATTAACCCCACCCATTAGATAATGGACAAGAGCAAATTCTTTTGAGATACTAAGAAATAAAGGTCAAGAGTGAGGAAACTAGGCCTGTCTGGGGAAACAACTTTATTTTTTTTTATCAGCTGTAAGAAAGATAGGCTTCCTGACACACAGGTTTCCCAGTCTCATGACTTTCTATGCAGAGCAAAATTTCAAAAAAATGTGTAATTAGACCTGTTCCTTCTCCATAAAGTACAAGAAGAGAACATGGAATGCCAATGGAAATGTATCATGTTTTCATTCTCTCCCCCCCCCCCCCCCCCCACATATTCAAATTCCTTGTTGAACCTAAGGGCTTCTATTGAGTATCCGGAGACAAATTTGTCACACCATTCTTAGCCTGGTTTTTTTAGTACCTTATCTCCCTGAAAATGTAGAGAAGTTTCTCTGGATGCTTAAGGCATTTATTATTTATATACATTTTACAATATTGGCTTCATGAATAGTCTCTTGCCAAAAAAAATAAAAATGGTTAGACATGTCTCTTCCCCAAAGGCTTGCAGTCAAAAGCCAGATTATGATTTCAGAGAAGAAATTTTAGCACTGTTCATCATGACATAAAACTGAATTGTGGAGTCTTAAAAAATTAATAATTTTTCCAAGTTGTACAATGAAGTCATTGTTGGATTGGGAAGATCCAGGGAGATCCAGGTTCAAGTCTTCTTTTATCATGGAAGTTTGTTAGGTGTCCTTGGGCTAATCTCTTTATCTCTTTGCTCAACCTATCTCATACAATTGTTGTGGTGGAGAATTTGGAGAAGGGAATGTTTTATCCACCACCACCAGCTCCTGGAGAAAAGGCAACATAAAATTGAAAGAATCACAAATAATTTTATTTAAGGAAGCTTGCATAATTATAAGTATGGAAAGGTTTGCTCATTGGTTTGCTTGTTTTGTTTGAAAGTTTTATATTCCACCATTTTTCAATAGAGTTTATAGAAAGACTTTGAAATCCAGGTTGAAGCCAGGAGCCGATTCAGGACTTCATGATCATTATACCAACCATGGGCCTATCTCAGGTCCTTGTCAACCCATGACTTCTTGGATTCCTAGTCTTATAACTGGCTAAAAAAAGAGTCAATAGTTCTGTAATCTCTTTGTAATAAACATACAACCTCCTTCTAGTATTTAGATTTAAAGCAGACGTAAAGTGAGATTTGGACATTGAGTGTGAAACCTACTGGGTCAGGCTGGACAGCCTCTTAGAGCCCCTTCTATATTAAAGCCACATAGGCAGAATTGCAGCTTGCAAAAGAACAGGAAGCCAGTGCCTAACCACAAGATGTCAAAAGTCCAAGGTTCAATTGAAGTTCGTTAACAACATGTACTCCATAAACAAAAGGAGAAGTAAGACCCCATCTCCTTATAAGGTTTTCTCCTCAAGGTAACCACTAAGAAATGTGTTATGTATTTCCGTGTTGCAATGCTTTTGAGAATGTATAAGAATGCGTGCTTCGATAATTACAGTTGTTCAGAACTTGCAATGCTAAGCCATGGGCTAGCTTTCTGAACCTGACTGCCAAATAAACTTTTCCTGTATCCTGAGAAGTCTAAAGCCTGTCATTTTCTGCAACAGATTGCTGGTGACAGATACTTTCCAGAGGTATAAATACATTATTAGAGTAATCTGCTCTAGAGAATTAGCCTACAGAGAAAAATCTAAGGGATTCCTAAATACTCTATGGAATTTCTTGTTGGCAGAGCTGGTGATCATATCAAATATCACACTGTGGAAGGATGAGATGGAAAGAGCCATTGAAACAATTGAAACCACCAGAGATGGCATTCAGCAGATTCTGACCAGTTCTGGAGAACTGGTGGCAGAAATTTTGAGTAGTTCGGAGAATCGGTAAATACCACCTCTGAGTGGCCCCACCCCCATCTATTCTCTGCCTCCCGAGTCTCGGCTGATTGGGAGGAAATGGGGATTTTACAGTAACTTTTCCCTGGAGTGTGGAGGGAATGGAGATTTATTAGTATCCTTCCCGTGCCACGCCCACCAAGCCATGCCACGCCCACAGAAATGGTAGTAAAAAAATTTGAATCCCACCACTGCTAAATACCCTTCTCAGCATTGTGGAAACAGAAATACACCTTGGGTTGTAATACATTGGGAATTCAGATAATGCAAGTCTAAAATCAAATGCAACTAATTATTTTGGGATGCTGCAGGGCAACTGAATAATACTTGATAATGATAGTTTTTACATCTCGGGTGATGAATTTGCTAAGTTCTTTGAAAACACAGCTTCAAAGTAGTATTTCATTTTACAACTACAACAGATGTAGACAGATGGTTGCATTTCTGATTAGTCGTGGTTTAAAGGATTAATTTAAGTTTCCAAAACCTGCAGATACAGTCGAGATGGTTGCATCTGTTCAACTTACCTCTTGCACCTTTTTGATCCATATTTATGTTAGCTGTTAGCATCTAGTCAAGGAGATCTGGGTAGGTGGGTTCAGATAAGGGCAGATATTCCGGTATTGAAAAAAGAAAACCCAGTGGTGCAGATCCTCCTAAAGAAGTCATAATCTTTGGAGCAATGGATTATAAAATTGATTGCATTCCTATTGCTGCAGTGATACATTTGCTATTTCAGCTATGGGCCTTTTGACTTCCTTGTATTTTTCATTGGCATTAAAGGTATCGTTAGCCTCTAGGACAAGGTGTCAAACTCAATTTCATTGAGGGCCGCACCAGGGCTATGATTGACCTGGGAGGGCATGGCAGCTTGACACTACTCCTCAAACTGCTGGCATTGCACTGGGTAGACCGGGCTGAAGCCACGATGTTTCCTCTTTGCAATGGGTAGACCAGGCCAAAGCCACACAGGCCAGCCCCTTACATTTTCCAGGACAGCCTCATGGGCCGGATCTGACCACATCACAGGCCCGGGGGCCTTGAGTTTGACACCCCTGCTTTAGGACAACAACTCTCTTCATTTCTGTTAGCAGGCCACGCTGGCTGGAGATGACAAGTGTTGTAGATCTTGGGGAAGTTTAGGCTGAAGTTGACCACACACTTTGTAGAGATTTCACTGAGCTTGATGGTATTTGAAAGCTGTTGCAAGATGTTTCATTGTATTTTCCTTTTTCTCTTCTTCGTCAGCAGTTTCTTCCTCGGTGTTCATCGTGGCCATTTTGGTGCTATTGCTCCTTTTGTACCACCGGGACCCTCTGTGCTGCCAATTTCTGTGCTCTTGCCGACTATTCCAGAGCCCTAGCCAATATGTGAGTATCTCGCCAGTTTGGCTGTTACTTCGGGTTTCATCCACTTCCCTTGCCCATCAGGCCACGCCGTTCCTCCCGCCTGGGTAAAGAGCGTGCCTCTGTGTTCTGCAAGGCCCGGAGGCCACACGCTGCTCCCCTGCACGGCCTCTGGCAGGCCTCTCTTTGCATGGTTGTCATTCTAACCCTTGGAATAACGAAGTCTAGTTTTCTTTTCTGCCGGCTGAATAGTAGCTCGAGGTCTATTTACAGTTCTCTCCTGCCAAGTTATAGTGTTGCTCACACAGGAGCGCCTGTTTACTTCCCACTCTGTCTACAAACAAAGCCTTTTCACCTGAGCCTGTCCCTGAGCCTGGCTGCTTCTGAGAGTGGGAGGCACTATCTGGGAGCGGGTATTGAAGTATGGGAACAGATGGGAAGGTAACACTGAGAGTGAGTCGTGTCAGGGGGTAATGATGGTGCCTAGAGAACTGTGCCTCTCCTTACCTTTCTGGCCCTTTCAGCCCCAGGGCCTCCTCTTTTTTCTCACAGGGATGGAAAACAGCAGGGAATGCTCCTGTTAGGAACTCGTAAATGCAGACAACCCCATTCTCCGTTGCCAGTATCCCGGCAACCAGCATTATACCTTTCACAGTACACGACTGGAGACAGCCAGAAAGAAAACATTCTCCCGAGTTCCTCCTTTCTCTCTTTTGCGGAGGCACATCGTGGTGTTTTTAAAATTTTAAATAATGCTTGTTTGCAAGCACTGAAGAAATGGAACCAAAAGGATTCCAGGATTCATTACACCTTCTGCCCATTCTCTCATTCTACCCCACCCATTACAATTTCAAAAATCTCGGAGGGTATAGCCCAGGGGTGAAATTCAGCAGGTTCTGAAGAACCGATAGCGGAAACTTTCAGCAGTTCAGAGAACCGGCAAATACCACCTCTGGCTGGCCCCAGAGTGGGGTGGGAATGGGGATTTTGCAATATCCTTCTCCTGCCACGCCCACCAAGCCACGCCCACAAACCAATAGTAAAAAAAATTGTATTTCACCACTGGTATAGCCTGCGGTCTATTCTGATTGCGATATTGTATGTATGTATTTCCATATCCAGAGGTATCTTTCTATTCTATATGTCAGGCCTAGAAGCCATCTTTTGCATTGGGCCTTCAGGCCTGCCACATTTATTGCTATGGGAAACTGGGAGGGGGATTATATGGAGTGGGGTAATTTAGTCAAAATAACATTCTTTCTCAGAGAGTCAAGAACACCTTGCCCTGCATCTGGAGTGGCATGATTGGGAGGCATCTCCAGTTGGGACAGTGCCAGATTGGACCATGTGATGGGCATGTGGGTGCTGGTAGGGGCTTGAACTTTCTTTTGGGTGGGGAAAATCTGGAAGCTTTCAGATTTGGGTTTTCCCAGATGTGCCAATATGACATCTCTAATAAATGGAATTTTGAGGAATCTCAATGGCATCACTTGGAACTTTGACATTCAGTTATAGGATTGGCCGTTAAAATAAACCTCTTCTGCCCTATGCCACAAATGCCATGCAATCTACCACTCTTGGCAAAGTATCTGAGTTATTTATAATCCGCATTGAAAGTCCAAAGAGTGTGCGTTTCAAAGAAGACGTTACTAAGATAATTGTGATGCAAGTAGAGTCTGTGCTACTCTCTCTGTTGCCTCTACTATACTCCCCCCCTTTTGTTGCAACAACACTCCCTTGTAGGTTTCCAGTTTAAATAGAGCTGTCTGTGATTTAACATAAGTCGCCTTCTCCCATAGCTGTAGTAAGTGTAGAGTAGTGTTTTTAGTTCTCCCCTCTGTGTTCAGAAGAATGGAATCATTATATAGTAAATCTAAATCATATGGAATTATGGAAGTTAGAGAGACAGTGTGGTATAATTTAGAAACTGCTTGAGAGTATCTTGGAAGCAGCTGACATCTGTCTCATCTATGATTCAGCTGAGTGTTTTGCGATAAGGCTTTCTGGGACAGCTTTTTCTCAGGAAGTTCTTTATTACCAAATGTCCCCAGGGTAAGTAGAAAGGCTGCCTTCATGCAACATTTGTTTTTCTTAAGCCGCCCCTGTTTAATAAGGCAAGAAAGCTCCCAGGGTGAAAGTATGACAATTAGCCTGGTCATCCTAGCTGATTTTATGTGCAAAGGCATGTCAAGGTCTCATGATGGTTCTTGCTGATTTTTCTTAGAAGTGCATCGGCCTAAGAACTATGTTGGTGTCTGTTTAGAGCTTTCAGAGTTTTGTTTTAAAAGCCGAGGTCGAGTCAAAGTATCTTGGCTTGGAGAGCATGTCCTGTGAGTCGATAGATGTCCCCAAGGATCTAGTTCTCATGGTGGTTCTTGATTACTTTTCTCAGAAGAAGTGCATCAGCCTAATTGCTCTGCTCATCCTATGTTGAGAGCTTTCCAAATTCACTTGTTTTGTTTCAAAAGCTGAGGTCAAGTCAAACTGTCTTGGTTTGTATGCCCTGTGATTAGATAGTTGTCCCCAAGGACTCAGTTCTCTTCATCTCTTTGAAAATCAATTGCCTGGAAAGAAATCAACCCTTGCTTCCAACCCATATGGATATCCATTCTTGGATAAGAAATAAAATGGCTGGACAGTTTCAGTGTAAACATACTGATAATCATATGATTAAACCTAACCACTATTTTAAATCTATATAAAAGCCAAATACCATTCATCACAAAATCTCCAGAACTGTAAAGCCTACAAACTTGCAATTCGGCATGTATGTTCCGCTTGGCTTCTAGGTGCTTGCTAAGAAAGGATTTTTCAAAATGATCATCAGTATTTCTTATACAGTATTATATTAACACGCGTCGATACTAAGGAGTTAAATGTTCTACTCTCCCTCCCCACCTGAAAGGAACTCTGTTCCAACTGCCAGTTGCCTTATATGGATGTGGCCAGAGTGTGACTCATGCGGCCTACAGGCTGGGAGTTTAGACATTCTACTTCCCCTCCCCACCTGAAAAGAACTCTGTTCCAACTGCCAGTTGCCTTATATTATGCTCTGATGCTAAGGAGTTAGACATTCTACATTAATTTTCAAGCTTTAAGTGTCAATTTATCAAGCCCGATGCCACATTGAATGCCATGAAGTTCATTTCCAGGGCTTGGCGTTGTCCATTACCTCTCGTCGCCTTCTTTGGCTCTGGGGGTGGCAGCCAGACAACAAGTCAAAGTGGCAGCTGGCATCGGCTGACTACATGGGAGGGCTCCCTCTTCGGGGCCGCTCTTGACCTACTCCTAATGGAGGACAAGAATAAGAAAAAAGTCCTGCCAACCTCGGTGAAGAAGGAGGAGCAAAAGTCTACTCCGTTCTACTGACCCCAGGAACAGGAAGCTCAGCAGAGCAGGTACTCTTCCCCCAGGTCAGAGAGGCAGCCTGAGCGCAGTTACAATAAGGACAAGTCTCACTTTCAACAACAGGGTAAGTGTCCCTTTCAAGGGGGAGGTGGTCGCCCTTACCGCCGGGGCAAATAGGTCGGGCCCGACCCCACTCATTGGTGGTCGCCTGGCTCTCTTCTCCGAGGCCTGGGTGGAAATCTGCTTGGATGCCTGGGTGATCAGCACGGTCACTCATGGTCTTCGTTTAGAGTTCATTTCCCTTCCCCCAAGTTTCTTTCGTTCTTTTCCCCCGGCCCAATGCATAGAGAAATGTGGGTTGATGCATCAGGCTATTAAACATCTGCTTGACATCGCTGCAGTGGAACTGGTCCCAACGGATGAGGTGGGTCAGGGGTTCTATTCGAACCTGTTCCTTGTGTCCAAGTCTTTGGGGGGCTGGAGACCTATCTTCGACTTGAAGCTGTTGAACCAATATTTGGTTTATTGCAAATTTAAGATGGCCTCCCTTAAGTCCATTTTGGCAGGTGTTTGGGGGTGGTGGTTATATGGCATCTATAGATTTTACGGAGGCTTACCTCCATATCTCCATATTCCCAGATCATAGACGCTTCCTCCGGTTCTCCTACCTGGGGCGCCATTACCAATATAGGGCCCTGCCATTTGGGTTGTCTTCTGCACCCAGGTCTTTTACCAAGGTGCTGGCGGTAGTGGTGGCGTACCTAAGGGCGTTTCCCATTAGGCTACATTGCTACCTGGATGACATCCTTGTCCAGGGGGCGTCCCCGAGTCAGACAAGGGCGGACCTTATGCAGGTTATAGAGACTCTACAACGGTTAGGTTTTTCTGTTAATTTTGAAAAGAGTTCTCTCTCCCTGTCCACTAGGATCCTCCATTTGGGGGTGTTTATAGATTCCTGTTTAGGAAAGGTTTTCCTCTCCCCAGACCTCAGATCCAGTTTGGTTAAAATGGTTAAGCAGGTCCGCAGGGACGGTTATGTTCCCATAGCTCTTCTCTCCAGCTTGTTGGGGAAACTCATATCCTGCATCGAGGTACTGCCGTGGGCGCGGTTGCATGCCAGGACTTTGCAGTGGCGACTCCTGCCGTTCCAGAGGGCCAACACCAGCAGTTCACTGGCCAAGGTCAAGGCCACCCATCAGGTACTGATCTCTCTCAAGTGGTGGCTGTCCCCAGCCTTGCTCCAGGGGTGCGACTTCAGGGACCAGGAGTGCCTCGTCCTAACCACGGACACCAGTCTGTTCGGCTGGGGGCGACCCTGGGGTCTCAGTTGGTGCAAGTCCTGGATTTTGGTCACAATATCAAGTGGTTGGAGGTCCGGGCAATCCATCTGGCGCTTTGACACTTTCGGGTCTCCGTTGAGGGTCGTCACATCCTGGTTCTCACCAACAATATGGTGGCCAAGGTCCACATCAATCGGCAGGGCGGCACACATTCCAAGGCACTGCACGCCGAGGCGATGTCACTGGGCAACTGGGTGAAGAGACACCTGTGGTTGATCTGGGCAGAGCACATCATGGGAGTCGACAACCACCAGGCCGACTGGTTGAGTCGAGAGACAGTAGACAACGGAGAGTGGAGCCTCCTCCCGGAGCTGATTCAGAGCATCTGCCAGAGGTTCGGGCGACCAGTAGTGGACCTCTTCGCCACTCCGGCCAACGCACAGCTTCCCCGGTTCTTTTCTCGGTTCCCGATTCGGGGAATGGAGAGGGTCAACGCACTTCACATGAGGTGGCCAGATGGGCTGTTGTACGCCTTTCCTCCCTTCCCCCTCATTCCTGGGGTCGTTCAGAGGCTAGTCAGGGAACAGGCAGAACTGATTCTTGTGGCACCGCATTGGCTGTGGAGGGCCTGGTTTGCGGATCTCATGACCCTGTCGGTCCAGGCTGCATGGCGGATTCCGGAGGGGGAGATAGAGTTTCACCAGGGGAGGCTAGTTCACCCAGAACCACACTGGCTGCAATTAGCCATTTGGAGACTGAGCGGGAGCACCTGAGAGAGGCTCACTTGTCGCTACATGTGATTAGGACCATAGAGGCCTCACGCAGACAATCCACCACAGGGATCTATGACTCCACCTGGGCTTCCTTTGTGACCTGGTGCCAGGCTGCCCAGGGGGTGCCAACCAGGGCCTCAGTTCCACAGGTCCTGGATTTTGTCCAAGACGGGTTGGATAAAGGGCTTTCCCTGGGCACGGTGCGTAGGCAGCTGGCTGCCCTGGCTACAGTTCTTCCAGGCGAGGGATCTGTTTCTCTCACCCAATTATCCATTGTTAAGAGGTTTCTTTGGGGGGGGGGTCTCCAATTTGCACCCTCCAGTGGTCCATAGGTTCCCAACGTGGAATCTCCCTACGGTGTTGCGGGCTCTCATGACTGAACCCTTTGAGCTGTTGAGGACGGTTAGCCTGAAGCTGCTAACTCTTAAGGTGGTATTTTTAGTGGCTATCACATTGGCTAGATGGGTGTCAGAGTTAGAGGCACTTTCCTCCAGGGAGGATTTGTGCATGTTCCACAGCAACAGGGTTGTGTTGAGATTAGATCCGTTTTTTTATGCCAAAGGTAAATTCTATTTTCCATCGCTCCCAGGAGGTTGTACTGCCAGATTTTTGTCCCGATCGGTTACAGAACAGAAACAGCAGTGGCACCGGTTGGATGGCCGACAGGCTCTGCGTATATATTTGAAGCGGACGGCCTCCTTCCAGAGGTTGGAGGCACTATTTCTATCCTTCCAACCTTTGTCGCTGGGAAAGCAGGTTACGTTTTCCACCATTAGCCGGTGGATCCGCTTGGCTATTGCCCTGGCTTACGAGTCCCAGATGTTGCCTGTGCCAGCCAGTATTATGGCACATTCAACGAGGAATGCTGCCACCTCAGCAGCTTGGGCCTCCCAAGCCCCGATAGATGACATTTGCAGAGCGGCAACATGGGCTTCACCATTTCTGTTTATTCGGCAATAAAAGGCTGGATGCGTTTGCATCGGCTGATGCTGCGTTCGGGCATAGGGTGCTACAGCAGGTCATTGCGGATCGTTAGTTTCCCACCCATGGGACTTAGCTTTGGTAGGTCCCACTACTGGAGCCTCCTGTCCCTCACTCCGGAAAATGGCAGTTGGTCTTACCTGAACTGCTATTTTAGGAGTTGGGACAGGAGGCTCCAGTTCCCGCCCTAGGTTAGTTAGTCTAGCAGGGGTGGTGGGAGTTCTCCTTTGTGCCTTGTTTTCCGGTCTTGGGGGAGCTCGCTTCAATGAAACTGGAATTCAAGGGTGTGGAGCACAGAGGCGTGGCTTCAGCTTCATCCCAGTCTCGTGGCCAATTGGGCGTGTTAATACCACTACTGGAGCCTCCTGTCCCAACTCCTAAAACAGCAGTTCAGGTAATACCAACTGCCATTCTTTGGACTTGCTCCTCAGTAATCAGAACTGAGTGGCATAATTGCATAGCAATCATCAGGACTTCTGTGTTCAGGTCATTTGTGAGTTCATTATTAAAACAAACTCCCTGGAAACGCACATTCCTATTTACTTTTATGTCTGCTCCTCACCTCCTCTGAACTATCTTTTCTATCATATTTCTTTTCTGACTCGCAGTTTTAATAGAAAATAATGCACATCCCAGAAATCAAAATCAGATCCTTTCCACTTCAGAGAATATAGAAACACAGAGAGAGAAGGGGGGGGGGGAGGGAAGGAGAGAGTCTTAAAATTAGGAAATGACGCTTTCAAATTCTTCATGTGGTTTAAATATTTACTTCTTATATTCATTTTGCCTCATTTTACGTGAGCTTTCACATTTTCCAAATGTAAATACATTTCTGTTTACATTTCTCCTAATTTTTCTATTTGCCTAATAAATCCCCCCCCCCACAAGTATTTGAAAAGATATTAATAGAATATGTTTTTGTATTTAGCATCCTTTTGTTTAAACCACAGCATTGGTTGGAATACACTTGTATTTTAGTTCATTTGTATTCGGGTCTTTTCCCGTGTAAGATTGAGAGTATCAAGACCTTCATACCTGTACCCGTGAAAATCTATGAAAGTGTGTGTATGTGCGTGTTGTTGAAAACAACCCCAGAATAAAAGCAATAGCTTTGGTGTGATACCCAATCAAAATCCTGCTTTTGTTCTCTCCTTGTTCTAGGAAGTAGGATTACTGTAATATCATATTGCCAGGTGGAAATATCCAGACAGGTGTAGTTTTACTCAAAACCATAAAATAATGCTGCCCTCAGTGAGTGAGTGAAGTGAAGTGGCTGTCTAAAAAAGGAAATGTCAGCTTTCAGAGACATAACATTTCAGCTGGTGCTGGTCTCAAGAACAACGGCACTTTTCATAGTTATAAAGAGAATCAGATGAAGACAACAAGCATTCTGGTGGGTGGGGGGCTTCCTGTGAACATTGCCTCCCCATATGTGGGAGGAGAAATACTTTCTTGACATCTTTTCTTATCACAGTTGTGATTGAGACCACTGTTGACCCCTGCTGCTGCTGCATTTAGACTGGCTTTCTTCCAATATATAAAATGACTAGCTGGATAACCCTGTTTCGCTATGAAACCATGTGATCAGGTCAGCCCGCAGGCCGGATGAGTCATGCACTGGCCACACCCATATAAGGCAACTTGGAGTTGGAACAGAGTTCGTTTCAGGTGGGGGGAGGGAGTAGAAGGTCTAACTTCTTAGCAAGCACCTAGAAGCCAAGAGGAACATACATGCCAAATTTCAAGTTTGTAGGCTTTACAGTTCTAGAGATTTTGTGATGAGTGAGTGGTATTTGGCTTTTATATATATATATAGATTTATAGCTGCTCACGAGGTATGCATGCATCTCTGCCAATCCAATCAGTCTTGTGGCATTGCTCTACCCAAGTATAATGCCTACCTTTCATCCCTGAGCCAGCGGGAAATAATACCAGATATGAAATTCATGATCTCAATGTGATCCTTCTCCTACCTCATTTTGAACTCATTGCAGTCACCCAATTTCTCTCTTCAGTAATGGGTGGCAGAGCCTAATGGGTTTTAAGAACTTGAGGTTGCCCTTAGATTGTGTTGGAATCCAGCAGTGGAATCTACATTGTCCAGTAATGTAGCAATGTAGAGGGAAAGTGGAAACAAGAATGTATCTTGTCTTTTTATATGCACTGAGAGCATATGCACCAAAGACAAATTCCTTGTGTGTCCAATCACACTTGGCCAATAAAGCTAATCTATTCTGTTCTATTCCATTCCATTCTATTCTATTCTATTCTATTCTATTCTATTCTATTCTATTCTACAAAGGATCACCTTCATCCTGGGCACTGAGGGATCTCCTCCAGATAGCTTCACTGTAGTTACAACAAGTCTGTCTATTACTGCTAGGATTCCCTGCATTCTCTTTTGTTGGAGAATGGAAAAGTTGCGTGAATTGCGGTCTGTCCATTGGCACCTACAGTGGCAGGTGTTGAAACCAGCAAGATAGTGGATACAGCCTCAGAATTCAAGCTTCCCTCTTTCATATGGGCATTGATGTCATATACGTGGGCAAAGAGGTTGGACTTGCATTGCAATCCTGCATCCAGCATCTTGCCTGTTTCGAACACACATGTAACATCCCCCCCAGGGTGGCAGATGGCCTGTCAACCTCTGCCTAACCTACCTGCTACTCTTCGACATAATTGGGCAGCACCAGCCAGTAAGATTAGTCAGCCGCATCAGATTCTGCATGTGCAAGAAATGTGTCGTTTTCGTCTCGTTTTATCTCTAGGTTTGGTTGGTTGAAGAAAGAGAGATATTGGAAACTCCTCCCACCCCATTGAAAGCTGTCGTTTAGAGAGAGGTGGGAGCATATCTCCAGGGGGCTTTCATGATCAAGAGCAGCCTTATGACTCTCGGTGAAGGAACTGTTTGCTGCTGCTAGTGTGGGCGAGAGAACAGAGAGAAGCTCAAGTGAACAACACCAGGATACCAAGAGTTGGTTTGAGATGCTGCTTTTATTTAGCAATAGCAATAGCACCTAGACTTATATACCACTTTACAGTACTTCACAGCCCTCTCTAAGTGGTTTACCGAGTCAGCCTATTGCCCCCAACAATCTGGGTCCTCATTTTCCCCACCTCAGAAGGATGGAAAGCTGAGTCAACCTTGAGCCTGGTGAGATTTGAACTGCCAAACTGCTGGCAGCCGGTGATCAGCAGAAATAGCCTGCAGTACTGCCCTCTAACCACTGCACCACCACAGCTCTTATACTAGCTATTTGGGAATTTTGCAATGGTGTACCTGTCTTACATGTTTCCATTTGAGGAAAGCAAAATGTATTATTCCCTTCCCTATGCATACGCCATACATTTTAGTGAAACATATGGAATGGGCTCCACAGAGACAATTCAGCAGAATTAGTATTTCTTGTGGACCACTTGCTGGTTCGTGTTGAGTAATAGGTTGCTTTTCTGGTCTGGAATTTCCAAAAGAAAAACACAGCTTTTTTTTTAAATACTCTCCTCCCATCCTACAGGAATGTCCTCCTTCTTACTTCAATAGCAACCAACGACTGGTGGGATCCCAGTCTGGAGCACAGCGAATGGAGACAGGTGCTGCTGAAAACCCTGGTGTCCAGGTGGGAGAGCCTTTTTTTTTAAAATAATGGATGGATCATCTGGAAAAGGAGATAAGCATACAGGGGGGAAAGCATGGTTGAACATAGTAGAGGAACTTGGCAATGGGTCCTCAAAGGAAGCATAATGAAGATTGTGTATGTGAATAACCATATGAATGGGGTAAAATGAGCTTAATGATTATCTTGTTCTTCCTCCAAAAGACCTATTGATTTCCCTCCCCCCCTTTACAATTATCTTGTGAAATAGTCTGCGATGGGGGCTTAAATTTTTGAAATATTTTTTTAAACCCCTTTGTTATTTGTCTAAATAACTCAAGGCTGCAAATATACCTAGTACTCCTTCCTCCCCTCCCTATTTTCCCCATAAGCAAAACCCTCTAGGGTGAATTGCGTTGAGAGAGTATGAATGGCCCAAAGTCACCCAACCGGCTTTCATGCCCAAGATGGGAGTAGAACGTAGTCTCTTGGTGCCTTAACCACCTTAACCACTAAACCAGGTTTAGCAGGAATTTGAATATATTTGTGAAATTGCAAATTGTCTGAATGACACATTTAATGTAATCCTCAGTTAAGCATTGCTCAGCAGAGCTGCAGCCTGTCATCTTTCACTAGGTAGCAACAGAAGAATCTAATAGAGTTAACATGGCTTTGAATATAAAGATGATAGAAGCTGGCCCCATCAGTACTACTGTATGGTTAAGACACATTCAAGACTGTACCATTTCAGCTATCTTATAGTAAAGAACAGACTATTTAATTGGGTAGAAAGTTGCTAGATTGTCCCCTTTTTAATATAGAATACTGCAAAGCATTTTGTCCAGAGAAGTGTAGAAGGCTTATGACAGCCTTTCCTAAATCAGCCTGCTACCAGACTGGTTGGTTGGGCAACAGATCCTATTATCATCATAGCCACAGATCATGATTGCTGATAATTATGGGAATTATAGTATGGTACAGGTAAGCCTCAACTTACAATCACAACTGAGTCCAAAATTTATGTTGCTAAGAAGACGTTGTTAAGTGAGTTTTGCCCCATTTTACGACCTTTCTTGCCACAGTTGTTAAGTGAATCACTGCAGTTATTAAATTAATCATGCAGTTGTGAGGTGAACCTGGCTTCCTTATTGACTTTGCTTCCCAAAAGATGATCACATGACCTCGGAACACTGCAACGGGCTTAAATATATGCCAGTTGCCAAATGTCTGGTTTTTGATCAATGCTGCAGTGGTTGTTAAGTGTGAAAAAATGGTCACAAGTCATTTTCTCAGTGCTATTGTAACTTTGAAGTGTCACTAAATGAATGATTGCAAGTCGCATATTGCCTATATATGGAGGTAATAAATTAGGGAAAATTTTGCTTTAATGCAGTTCACTTTGGTAAATAAATGATGCAAATTGAAAGGATTCCTTTGAAGCTTAAAATTAAATATTAGATGTTTTAGGAGGAGTGCAATTAATACAATTATTAACATTTGTATTATAATACTATTATATTGTTTTTAACTGTTGTTGGTTGTATGCTACCCACAGTCATGTTTAGTGAAATGGGCAGCTATGTAAAACAAATATATTTTAATATGACAGCCATTCTCCACACTCATCTGAATTAGTTGGCGGTTTCTTCTCTGCTGAACAATGAGATGCAACTTTTTCTAAAGAGCGGTATATGATCTCCCAGATCTCCAGGCAGGCCCCTCCTCACCTCCTCCCTCAGTCTATAGTGAGGATTCGGCCTTGGTGGAAGAAGGGGAAGTGATAGACAGAGATTTCTCTGATGAAGGTTTGATCTTCGATCAACCTAATTCCTCTGGATTATTTCGCCCCATGCTGTTTAAGTCTTTATTATATAAAGCTAAGACTACCACTCTCATGGGGGAGGCGGCCTCTAAGATAGCACTGCAGTTGGCCTGGATCCAACTGAACACCTTTTTGCTGAGCCAGTTTCATTGCAGGAGGTTATTCTCTCTCCCAAACTTTTTCTAGATCTTGTCCAAAAGCAATTGGATCAACCGACTGCAGTTGCCCCACCCAGCACTGAGGACAGGAAGTTGTACACTTCCACTCTGGAACTGGAGGGTATTCTACAATTCCCGACTGTGGATCCACCCATGGTTGTTCTAGCTTCCCCAGCTCTAATCCCATCAGAAATTTCTGAAGGCCTGAAGGCTGAGGACCGTAAGGCCAAAACAATCATTCGTAAGACCCATCAGGCTGCGGCCTGGGCCCTCCGTGCTGCTACTGCAGGGTCCTTCTTTAATAGGACTTCTTTGGTCTGGCTTAAGCAGTTACAGGATAGACTTGCCCCTGAGGATGCATGTCTTCACCAAGACGTTACCAAACTGATGGCAGCCCTGGAATTCCCGGCGGATGCCACTCTTAATGCAGCAAAATTTGCCTCCCGGGCTGTGGTTTCCAATGTGGCGTCCCAGCGTCTGCTATGGCTTCGCCATTGGCAGGCCGATGTTAAATCCAAGTGGCGTCTTGCTTCCACCCCCTTCAAGGGTGGGGCCTTTTTGGGTCTGTACTCGACCCAATTCTCATAGAGACAAGGGATAAACGCAAGGTCCTCCCTTCCACTGGGGGCCGCAGCAATAGAAGACAACAACCTTACAATAGGTGCCAGCCCTTTCGGCCTGGTGATTCTGGGTTCACCACCACCCCCTACGTTCCCCACTACAACAGGGCCTTTACCCAGCCACAGGACCACAGTCAGGACCAATGTTCCCTCTAATTTTTTTTCAGGGTGAGCGGAAAAGTATAGTGTTTGAGCGGCACAGTTTCATGCCTGAGCACCTAAGAGAGCAACAGTTTGAACTTCTGTCTCGTCTGCTGGACATTTGCGCAACATTCCAAGCGCCAAGCACCAATTGTGAGCGAGGTTTCAGCCTGATGAATGCCAGGCATGAAAATGTGCTACTCAAATACTATACTTTTCCGCTCACCCTGAAAAAAAAAAAGACTTCTGCTCAGCTTTTAGATCATTAGACTGGCTAGAGAGAGACATGGCACCAACAGGTCCTGGGTCCTGGCATTTTGCAGGCAACCTGTCCTCTCACATTCCTTTGGAATGCAACCCATCACATTTGAATTAGATTTTGCCAATTATCCTATTAAAAGATAATCCTATTATTCTAAAATATGACTAACTCGATATTAAAAATGTAAATATTTAATGCTGATAAATAATAGCAGTAATTGTTATTTAGTATGATTAAAATCAGTATTGATATATCAATATATCTATCAAAATTGACAATAAACACTAAAATAACAATACAAATATATAATGTGGAATATAAATGTAATAAATATAATATATAAATACAACATAAATGTAATGAAATAATTTATCATGAAACTCTCCCCCTTTAAAGTAATAAGATCAATTAAATAGTCTAGCAAGTTTGGACAATATGCTATATGTTATGTTACTTAAGAATATATATGCCTCAGAATCAGATACAACATCCACATCATTTCCAACTGAGTCAATAAAATGATATGCCATGCCAAAACTATTTTAAATAAAGATATGAAATTAATCAAGTATTGCATTTATTTTTCAAAATGAATGTAGAATTTTTTTTATTATTTAAGTTTTGTACCCTATCTTTTCTAACTAACGTTAACTTTAAAAACATGTTACATCAGACTACAATACAAGTAATTAAATGAAGACTAAAATAAGTGTTTTGGCATATTGAGCTTTTTATATTTCTTTCTAATATTGCTTCCTTAGTTGAGAACTTCCTCCTCAGCTTACTTACGCATTAACTGTTTGTTGCTTTTATGGCTTATTCATTCACTGCTCCATCTTCAGTTTTTTTCACAGGGGGCAGGGCTTCCTTCCTTCCTTCCTTCCACTCCTTTGGCCACCAATTTTGATCCAATTCTCTCTCTCTCTCTCTCTCTCTCTCACACACACACACACACACACACACACACACACGTGTTCTTTGGGGGGGGTTGAATTACTCCGCCTCACTGCGCAAAGTCGGCTCAGCATGTGTTCGGCCCCTGCTTACGCCGAATCAAATCTGCAGCCGGCGGGACCATTTCAAAGCCGCCAGTCCTCTTGCTCCTTCTCCTTCACCGGCAAAGCAGTGGCGGTGGTGCCTCCCCCTCCGCTCGGAGCACCTCAGCTGGGCTCTGGGTTATCCCTGCCATCGCCTCCACCTCCACCGCTTTCCTACTAGCTCCCGCGGCCTCAAAAGCACGGCAGAGGAGGAAGGGGGAGGGATAACGCGGGGGCCAGCTCAGGTGCTCCGCGTGGAGAGAGAGGCACCACTGCCACGGGCGGCTCATCAAAACAAGTCTGGGGAGGTCCTTTGCAGGCGGCCAGTTCTAGCTGCCTGCAAAGGACTTCCCCACATTTGGTTTGGTAGAAAGCTCTGCGCGGCAGTTAGAAATCTCTGCGCGAGGGTTTCTAGCCATGTGCGCGGCCGCGCAGGCGCGCACCTTAGAGGGAACAGTGGTCAGGACTGCACGGGGGCCAGGGATAGGGGTCGCCAGCAGAACCAGGCACACTCCCAGAACAGAAGGCCATTTCGTGGGACTGGCAACCGGTCCTTTCGGAGGTACCGGTGACTCACAAAGGGAAGAACCCGTGGGCGGGCGTCTCCTGGCCTTTGCCCATCAGTGGGCGGAGACCACGTCCAACGCCTGGGCCCTCTGGAATTTCTCTCCATCCCCCCGAGATGATTCATCAGGTGCCCTGTGCCCAGATGCTCAATGAAAAGGCGTCTCATGGACACCGAAATACAACATCTCATTTCCATCAACGCCATAGAGCAGGTTCCAAAAGGCCTAGGGTTTTATTCCATCTTATTCCTAGTGTCCAAGAACTCGGGGGGATGGCAGGCCATTCTAGATTTGAAAAGACTCAATCGGTACATCAAGTATCAAAGGTTCAAGATGCAATGCTTAAAAAGCATCTTGGCATCCATTCGCCGGGGCGACATGATGACATCAGTCGACATCAAGGAGATGTACCTCCACGTGCCCATCCATCTGGCACATCAGAGGTTCCTACGCTTTCACTTTGCTGGTCGCCATTTTCAGTATCGAGCCTTGCCCTTCGGCTTGTCATCGGCCCCTCGCACCTTTACCAAACTCTTGGCAGTGGTGGCAGCGTCGCTTCGATCAGTCCCGGTGAGAGTAAATTGTTACCTAGACGACATCTTGGTGCTATCTCCATCTCTGGACCAGGCCCTATGGGATCTACAGGTAACAATGAATTCTCTGCGGAGTCACGGCTTCGTCCTGAATATCCCCAAGAGTCACCTGCAGCCGACCACGTTGTTGCTCCACCTGGGGACCATTCATCAATTCCATCACATGTGAGGTCTCCCTGTCCCTGCAAAGGTGTCAGAGCATCCAATGTTTGGCAGCCCAGGTGTTATCTCAGAGACTCTTGCGATTGGCTACGCTCTCCCAACTACTTGGGAAAATGATCTTCTGCATAAACATTGTCCCCTGGGCCAGATTCCATGCACGCCCATTGCAATGGTTCCTGCTTCCCTTTCAGAGGGCACACACCAGCCATTCCCAGATCAAGGTGCGGCTCCCACCCAAACCTCTCCAGTCCCTTCGGTGGTGGACGTCCTCCAAACTCCTCAAAGGGTTCCCATTCAAGGAACCAAACCGCATCCAAGTTACGATGGATGCCAGTTTATTCGGGTGGGGGGGCCATGCCCTGGATCGAGTTGCACAAGGCCGCTGGTCGGATCAAGAACTGAGGAACAACATAAATTGGTTGGAGCTCCGGGCCATCCGCCTGGCCCTTCAGGAGTTCAGGGACATAGTGTCAAACCACCACATTCTAGTCCTGACCGACAATGTGGCCTCCAAGGCCCATGTCAACTGCCAAGGGGGGCACCCACTCCAGGGCCCTGATGCTGGAAGTGGAGAAACTACATCACTGGGCGGAGAACAGGTTGTTGTCGCTTCGGGCGGAACACATATTGGGCGATTCCAACACTCAGGCGGACTGGCTGAGCAGAGCCATGGTGGACCAAGCGGAGTGGCAACTCCACCCCGACCTCTTCCGAGAGCTCTCTCGCCAGTTCAGCCATCCCGAAGTGGACCTGTTCGCGCAGCCTTACAACACTCAACTACCACGATTTTACTCCAGGTACGTGACACCCGGGGCGGAGAGAGTGGATGCCCTATGCAGCCCGTGGCCGGCCGGCCTTCTTTACGCCTTCCCACCGCTCCCGATCCTCCCGCTGGTCATCCGAAAGATTCTGACGGAGCAAGCGGAAGTCCTGTTGGTGGCTCCGATGTGGTCCCGGTGTCCCTGGTGCGCAGACCTCGTGCACCTGTCGATCTCACATCCCTGGAGGATTCCGGACGACCAGATTCACCTCAACCAGGGAGCTCTCGTCCACCCGAACCCCCAGCTGCTGCAGTTAGCCGTGTGGCACGTGAGCTATTCTGACCGGACTTCACTACTCAAGTAAGGTCATTGACACTATTCAAGCGGCCCGTCGTCCATCTACTATTCGTGTTTACGAGGCCACCTGGCAGGCCTTCTGCAGGTGGTGCCGCCGCACTGGGGCCAACCCTCTCAAGGCTTCGGTGCCCCAAGTCTTGGACTTTTTACAAACCGGACCTGACAAGGGTTTAGCACCCAACACACTTCGCAGGCAGGTTGCGGCCTTGGCCACGGTAATTGGGGGCGGCCAGGGTCATTCATTGTCTCAACACTCACGAGTCAAGTCCTTTTTGAAAGGTGCTGCTAACCTCAGACCGTGCATCGTTACCCTACTTGGGACTTGACCTTAGTGCTCAAGGCTCTTATGGCCTCTCTTTTCGAGCCTATTACATCCATCAGCCTTCGGTTGCTGACTCTTAAGACTGTTTTTTTGGTAGCTATTACATCGGCCAGAAGAGTGTCCGAATTGGCAGCGCTGTCGGTTCGAGCGGATCTCTGCATATTCCATCCCAACAGAGTTGTCCTCCGTTTGGACCCGCCTTTCCTGCCAAAAATCAACATGTTATTCCACAGGGCTCAGGAGCTTATCCTTCCAGACATCTGCCCCAGCCCTTCCCATCCGCAGCAACGCCAGTGGCACCACCTGGATGTGCGCAGGACTCTTCGACGCTATGTGAAGCGCACAGCGTCCTTCAGACGGTCAGAAGCGCTTTTTGTATCCTTTCAACCATCATCCATGGGGCAGAAGGTGTCTTCCCATAACATCGGCCGATGGCTAAAGGCATGCATTGCTCTTGCTTATGACAGCCAATCCTGACCGGTTCCCAGGCGTGTATGCCTCGGCTGAGGCTTCCTTTGGGTGGCGAGTTTTGCAAAGGGTGCTCCCCTCTACAGGGGACCCTGGCCAGCCTAAGCTCCCGCCCTGACTCTTAATTGCTTTGGCATGTCCCATGCTTGGATTCCCCAAGCAGCGCATAGGAGAACGACCGTTGACTTACCTGAACGGTCCTTCTATGTGTGCTGCGAGGGGAATCCAAACCCGTCTGCAGCTTCGGCTGGCCAGGGCTATCTTAAGACCTTGACTCAATGACTTCTTTATCTGACTACTGACTTGACTTTACTCTGGACGTGACTAAGACTTGTTTGGCTATGGCCATCATTGACATTGTTACACATCATAACCGGCTGACTTTGTACAAAACTGACCCATCCAATCAGAGGAGGCGTGGTCAACATTTGCATAACTCAGTCTCTAGGCTAATGGACAAAGTTAACCCATGCTTAGATTCCCCTCGCAGCACACCGTTCAGGTAAGTCAACGGTCGTTCTGTCTCATGAATTAGCACCAATTGTCTTGCTGCGTATTGTCAGAATACACCAAAGGCTTGCTTAGTTTAATGGATTAGGCTGGTTTATAGACGCTGAAAGGAAGAGAACAATAGAGTTACATTAGCCTCAGTTCTGACCTTATATCCTGTTTTGCATAGTTAGCGGACCAACACTTTTGAAGCAAAGGATAAATATAAAGTCTTGTGTCAATTATCAGAAGTTCTACCTTGTTCCAGTAGATGTGGGATTTTGTTTCGGAGTTCTTTTAATATCATCTATCTATCTATCTATCTATCTATCTATCTATCTATCTATCTATCTATCTATCTATCTATCTATCTATCTATCATAATATCTATCTATATCTATCTATCATCTATCTATCTATCTATCTATCTATCTATCTATCATCTATCTATCTATCTATCTATCTATCTATCTATCTATCTATTATGACAGTGAGAACAATTAATCAGTGGAACAACTTGCCTCCAGAAATTGTGAATGCCCCAACACTGGAGGCTTTCAAGAAGAGACTGGACAGCCATTTGTCTGAAATGGTATAGGGTTTCCTGCCTGAGCAGGGGGTTGGACAAGAAGACCTCTAAGGTTCCTTCCAACTCTGTTATTCTGTCTCTTGCTTGCCTATAGTATGCATACTAAACGTGGGGGGAAACGTCATGTAAACCTACCAAACTTTTGAAAGATGACCTTTGTTCCTTTGCCTACCTAGGGAGATGAATTGTTCTGTGTTGGAAGCCCCGGTAGCTATCAGCTTCCACAATGGGAGCAGCCTCACCTACCAAGCTATGAGAGCGTACGAAAAAAGGATCGGCAACGGGAAATCCACCAGATGATTGCTGATCGATTTGGATTATGGGCAGAAGTCTCTCCAGAGGTGAGCAATCAGTAGAAAGGGTCTGTCGGGATGAAAAATATGTATCTTATATCTAGTTCTATAAAATGATTCCCCTGATGAGGTATTTATAGAATTTGTTCTAAGTCCTTTTTATTGAGATTACTTGGGACTCTGCTCCATTATTATTTTCTTAGAGGAAGGAACAGAGTGTTCCAGGAATCTCCAGTGCTTGCCACTTGTTTATATTCTTTCTGGTTAATGATTCATCTAGTATCTTTTGAAAAGTAGTCTTTCTGTCTTCTGCAAGGAGCTACAGAGGACAAGAAGGCAATCATGCATAAGAGATCTGTCCATTTAAAACCATAAGTGAGTGGGTTGGTTCGTGGTGAATATAGCCCCGGGGGTTTCAATAGAGCATATGGTTTTATCTTCAGCTTCTCTCTCACAACCTTGTGCAGGGCAAAGGCCAGGAAGATTCTAGCGTTTTTGGTTGTTCTCCTCATCTTGATACAGTTCTCCTTGGGATCTTTCTGGATATCTGAAATAATCAGTGGTTTTTTTCAACTTGCTTCTGCCTGTTATCAGTCCCTGTCTTGTTAAGATTTTAAGCTAAAATATATGTAATTCAAAGTAAACGATGTGAGTCCACATTAAATTTGCGGTGTTTGTGCTGTGTTGGACCAAGTCAGTCAGTCAGTCAGTCTCCCTCTCTCCTTCTCTCTCTCCCTCTCCCTCTCTCCCCCACTCTTCTATCTATCTATCTATCTATCTATCTATCTATCTATCTATCTAATCTATCATCTGTCTGTCTATCTCATCTATCTAGCTATCATCTGTCTATCTTTCTATCATCTATCTTTCTATCAGCTATCTATCTCATCTATCAGCTATCTATCTATCTATCTATCTATCTATCTATCTATCTATCATCTATCTACCATTCATCTTTCTATTTATCTATCTATTTATCTATCATCTCTCCCCCCCTCTCTCTGTTTCTCTCTTCCATCCATCCATCCATCCATCCAACCATCCATCCATCCATCCATCCATCTATCTCTCTATCTATCATCTATCCAGACTGTATCAAGGAGTTAAGGCAAGCCCCTCTCCAATTTTTACTTGTGATCATTTTACTGCAAGGACGTGAAACCTGAAAGACATTTTCTTTAAGCAGAACTGTCTCTGAACATGTGGCTCCTTCAGCTTGCAATCACTCCCCAAAGTACAGATCGGAAATTTGTGACTCTTCAGAGCTTGTTAGATGATTAACTCCCTTCAGGTCGAGTTGACATGGCTAGTAATAGCAGATGATGCAACCTGTAGTCCATCATCTGGACAACTGCATCTTTTTCATTAACCAATGCAAATGGGAGTGATTTATCCATTTTTCAAAATCCACCCTGTTCGCTTATTTTGATATTCCAGATACCCAGCCTATCCTAAATCAAGAGAAATTGGGATAAAGGTGTAATTGCATTGGTTTTCCTTGACACAGAATGCCATTTTCTTTTATTGTAGTTCTGTCCCAACTATTTAAAAATGAATCCAGTTTACACCAGTGAGATTTCCAAGATTTATATGCAGGATACAGCTTGACTTATGCCATGTCGTAGGCATAGACATGTGAGACTCCTTCAGCCCCCATTCAAAACACCTATTTGGAGTTCTCCCTAGTTTTAATTGAGTGTGTTTAAAAACCTTCTGGTTAAGATAGCAGAGCGAGAACTTACCTATGCAAGAAATTGAATGAGTGGTGGAGTGGTTCAGATGTTTGTCAGGTTAGGGTTACTTTTAGCCATGGAAGTTCGCTTAGTGACTTTTGACTAGTGTCTCTCTCTCACACACACATAGACTCAGTCACCCAATCTCACAAGGTGTTTGTGGAGAAAGTAGAAGAAGTGAATCCTCTGTATGTCTTCTTATGTCTCTGTAGGAAAGGTGAGATGTAGACAAAATAAATATTACTATTGATAAGGGATAATTAAAAAAAGAGCCATGGTGGTGCAGTGGTTAGAATGCAGTATGCAAGCTAATTCTGCTGACTGCCAGCTGATTGCAGTTCGGCAGTTCGATTCTCACCAGCTCATGGTTGACTCAGCCTTCCAACCTTCCGAGGTGGGTAAAATGAGGACCCAGATTGTTGGAGGGATGATATGCTGACTCTCTAAACCACTTCAAGAGGGCTATAAAAGCACTGTGAAGCGGTGTATAAGTCTTAAGTTCTAGTGCTATTGCTATGATACAGATAAGGGATCCTGGAAGAGGGAAGTTATATTTCTAGTGTGTTTTTGAGGGAAGGTAGGAAAAGCTAGAGAATGGACTGTATTGCTAGGGTCTCCACTTGTTATTAGGTCACCTGTGACATGAACTCTGGCTGCTCTTGACCCAGTACTCTAAATCATTTAAGTCATCATGGTCTTTACTACCCTGTTTTCCCGAAAATAAGACTTCCCCGGATAATAAGCCCAATTGGGCTTTTGAGTGCATGCGCTAAAATAAGCTCTCCCTGAAAATATTGCAACACAGCAGCAGCAATGAGGTGACCACGCTCACCGCCTCCTGTACCTCAAAAATAATAAGACCTCCCTGAAAATAAAGCCAAGTGCTTATTCCAGGGGTCAAAAGAAAATAAGACCCTGTCTTATTTTTGGGAAAACACAGTGTGCCTTATAATAGTGGTTTGAGAAACTAAAATAAAAACAAAACTAATCTTGCTCTTCTAACACTGGTGGCGTGCAAAATGTTTTGAATTTAAAATGTTTCAAAAAAGTGTCTAGTACATCTATCAGTACAAAACATGACATTTGGAGTTGAGTTCAAAATGATTGTCCTGAGCAGTTTGGAAATGTTCTGGTACTACCCGGGCTATTAGAAAAATGTTCTGGCCAAACTGGCCTCGAGATAAATGGAGCAATATCTGAAAACCTTTAGGAGGGCTGGAACAACTCTCTTGGAACTGAACAGCTAAAAAAAAAACTTGCACATTTTAAATTATACTTTTCGTAAAACCATCAGTGCTCACCAAAATCAAAAGTCTGTTAGAGGGTGATTTTTCTCTGGTTTCTTAGTCAAAGAATAATGATTTGTTTCTAGCCTCAGTGGCCTGTAATTCCAGGTCACTGAGGCTAGAAACAAATTTAATCAAATAAAAGGCTTATTATCCTATTGCTACTTCTTCTAGGGTTTCAAAATCTACAGAATTTGTTTGGCAAGCAGTGATAATAGAAGAAAAGGGAAAAGTGCATGGCCTTTGTGCAAATAGGACTCCACCATATTACTGGCATTTCTTTAAAATTGTAGTCTCATAGAAGTGCTTTGAAGCCCCATTTCAAACAAATTTCAGTCTGTCCTGTGCCGTAGTGAAAGAGTTAATAACCGGGGTGAATGATATTGACATTTCAAGGAAATAATTGCTTAGAGCAGAATACTTAACTCAGATGAACTAACACCAGCTTCACTACTAGGAAATGTAATCTCATATATAATTATTAGGGAGTCTATTCAATTGATCTCCGTGGAATTTACAACCTAGTTCCTTTCTCTGAAAGTAAATGCTTTTGAAATCACAACCTGGAACCCTATGCTGGGATTTCTAATGGCCTTGAGCCTTAAAACTTTCATATCAACAAATAATAAGGGCAGTCAGCACCTTGAACACCAATTACAACTTATATTGCACACTTAAAGCACTTTCTATAGATATATAAGCCTTTATATAACAGCATGTAATCTAGATAGGCCAAACAGTAGATAAGTAAGAACTCACGTTGGAACATACATCTAGCGTCAAATCCTTGTACTCAGATTAAATCATCTGTCCTCAAAATCCAGCACTTCTTTCTTCTCACCCTACCTTTCCCCCTGCAGTATGTTGAGGTTTATTTTCTCCGCATGCCAAACCTGAAGTAATGAGTTTTAGAAAGGGAGAACTCATTGCAAGACGTCAATGGAATTCTTTGAATATAAATATTTGCCAAAACTTACAAGCTGAAGTCAAGCCACGCGGTGGCTCAGTGGCTAAGATGCTTAGCTTGTCGATCAGAAAGGTCAGCAGTTCGGCGGTTTGAATCCCTAGTGCCGCGTAATGGCGTGAGCTCCCGTTACTTGTTCCAGCTTCTGCCAACTTAGCAGTTCGAAAGCATATAAAAATGCAAGTAGAAAAAGTAGGAACCACCTTTGGTGGGAAGGTAACAGCGTTCCGTGCACCTTCGGTGTTTAGTCATGCCGACCACATGACCACTGCGACATCTTTGGACAGCACTGGCTCTTTGGCTTTGAAACGGAGATAAGCACTGCCTCTTAGAGTCAGGAATAACTAGCACATATGTGCAAGGGGAACCTTTATCTTTACAAGCTGAAGTCAGACAAAAGAGCGGAGCAGGTATTTCTGAGTTGTACCTCTTGATAGCTCTAGCCACCTTGACAGGAGTGAACAATGCCGGGAACTGAAATTCTGTAATGTTGGGATATAAATAAGGTGACCAGACGTCCCGATTTTCACGGGACAGTCACGATTTTGCACAATTTGTCCCACGTCCCAGGGCATTCTTAAAAAGTCCCGATTTTTGTGACCGGACCCGGAAGTAAGCCTGCCCCACCCCCAGCCCTGTATACCCATCCCGGCTGGCCGGTATTTTGTCCCTTCTGTCTCCCCGTTGCTCAGAAAAGCAACTCTGGGAAGGTCCTTTGCTAGCAGGCAGGTTCTAGGACGCCTGTCGCCACCAAAGGACCTTCCTGGAGTTGCTTTTCTGAGCAACAGGGAGACAGAAGGGACGCAATCTCCTTTCAGTCTCCCTCTGCCTCATTCACTCGTTCGGCAGAGAACGAAAGAAAATGGCATAGCCGAGGACAAAGGAGCCTGCAGCCTCCTTCATTCAAATGTTCAGGCAGCGGGGATGGGGGGGGCTTTCTTGCACGCCTTCTTTCTCTGAAGCCGCGCCGGATTCAGCAAACCGGGCAGCGCGTGCCCTTGGGATTGTGCAGCAGCCGAAGATCGCCTGGTTAAAAAAGAGGAAGAGGAGGCTCTGCTAGTCCGGAGCCCATCCACGGGGGCAGGGATCCACAAACACACACACACACACACACACAGAGGGAGGGAGGAGAGACAGAGAGAGAGGCAGAGATAGACAGACACACACAGAGAATGACAGAGAGAGAGACAGAGGGAGGGAGGGAGATAGAGGCAAAGAGCCACACAGAGAGTGAGAGACAAACAGATACAGAGAGAGGGGGGGGATTTAAGAAACTTTGGGGTGAATCCAGGAAGAGGGAAGAGATGGAGGACTGGCTTTTCGCTCCGATTTCTGAGCCCCCAGAAAAATCTGCAAAAAGTCACGAGGAGCCCCTGGGATTGTTCCTCGCAAAGCATCATGGTCGCAGAGAATGCAAATGAGGGTGCTTATCTCCCCGCCCAGCTCCGTGTCCTTCTATTCAAATCGGAGTCACGCTGAGTCCCATTCAGAGGACGGAGGGACGCTGTGCTTTTTTTGTTTTTTTTTACCTATGTTCTCACAACCATGCAAAGGTGGGTTTTGTGCTACAAGGGTCTTTCTTTCTTTCTTTCCCTGTCTGCGGTTCCGATTGCAGTTGCTTCGGATTAAAGCACCATTTCTCATTCCTTGCAAAACTGGGGAAAGGGCAGGGCTGCCTCCCCCCTTTCCTTGCAGCATCCTCGGTTGCAAAATGTTCCCCTGATTTGGTTTATAAGTCCGCAGCAATGCGATCCAACAAATAGGAAAGTTTTAATAAGATTTTCTGACTTTATTTGGTCTCTGCTGCTCCCCCCCACCCCCAATCCCTCCCAAGGAGAGAGTGGGAAGGAGAGGAAGGAAGGAGGGAGGGGGGAAGGAAAAGAAGAAGGGAGGGGGGGAGAAGATGGAAGGAGAAAAGATGGAAGGAAGGAGAAAGAATAGAAGGAGGAAGGAGAAGGGGGAAGATGGAAGAAAGGAAGAAAAAGAAGAAGGGAGGGAGAAAAGAGGGAAGGCGGTAGGAAGAAAAGGGGAAGAGAGGGAAAGAGCAGAAAGACAAAGAGGATGAAGTTGATAGGCAAGAGGAAGGAGGAAGGAAGGAAGAAAGAAAAAGGGAGGGGGAGAGGAAAGAAGAAAAGATGGAACTAGAAAGGAAAGAAGGGAGGAAAGGGGAAGACAGGGAAAGAGCAGAAAGACAGAGAAGGTGAAGGTCGATAGGCAGAAGGAAGGAAGAAATAGGAAGGAGGGAAGGTGAAAGGATGGAAGGAGGAAGGAACAGAAGCGAAGAGGAAGAGAGAGATGGAAAGAGCAGAAAGACAGAGAAGGTAGATAGGCAAAAGAAAGGAAGCTGAAAGAATGGAAGGAGGAAGGAAGAGAAAAGGGGGAAGGGAATGAGTGAGGAAAGAAGAGAGGATGGAAGGAGAAAGGAAGGAAGAGAGGGAAAGAGCAGAAGACGGATAAGGTGAAGGTAGATAAGCAAGAGGAATGAAGGAAGAAGTGAGGTGTCTCGAGGAGGGGGAAAACATTTAGTGACCAAAGTTACAATGGCATTGAAAAAAGTGATTGATGACCATTTTTCACACTTAGCCACCGTTGCGACAATTTTTCACACTTAGCGACCGTTGCAGCATCCTCATGGTCACGTGATCAAAATTTTGATGTTTGGCAACAAATTCGTATTTATGCTGGTTTCAGTGTCCTGGGGTCATGTAATCGCCTTTTGTGACCTTTCGACAAAATATAAAATTTTTAATCAAGCCCCCTCCCCCCCCCGGTCAATGGTGTCCCTCTTTACCAATCTGAAAATCTGGTCACCTTAGATATAAAAAAAGCTGTTCTTCCTTTCTTTCCTTGAAAAGATGTTTCCTCTGAATTAAACAGAATTTTTATAGGCAAAATTTGGCCCTAAACAAGGCCAGGACTATTAATGTTTATTGTGGGTGCCATTTATTTGGAACTATGTATTAGAGCCGTGATTGCGAACCTATGGCACGCGGGTCACAGGTGGCACGCGAAACCATATTGGCAGGCATGGCAGCCTTCAGCTCTGGTGTGCATGCACGCACTGGCCAGCTAATGTTCCGCCTTCCGGAGGGCCGGGGGAGGCCGTTTTTGCTCTCCCCAGGCTTCAGGAACACCTCTGGAGCCTAGAGACGGCAAAAAACAGGCCCAATGAGCCAACCGGAAGTTCAGGAACGAATTTCCGGTTGGCCCATCAGGCCTGTTTTTTGCCCTCCCCAGGCTCTGGAGGCTTTCCTGAAACCTGGGGAGGGCGAAAAATGGCCTAACGTGCAAACTGGAAGTTCATTCCCGAACTTCTGGTTGGGCTGTTTTTCACCCTCCCCTAGGCTCCAGAGGCTTTCCTGAAGCCTGGGAAGGGTGAAAAACGGCCCAACAGCCCAACCGGAAGTTTGGGAACAAACATCCAGTTTGCCCTTGGGCCGTTTTTCGCCCTTCCCAGACTCTGGAGGCTTTCCTGAGTTAGAGCTACTGTATTAGAGCTACTGCAGAAATCCAACCTCACATGCTTAGTAAGTTCAGCAACCATAGATTATTTGCAGTGGCCTCTCTCTGCGATTTCTTATTAACCTTTTGACTTATAGATTCTTTTAGTCTTTAGGGCATGTTTTCACAATTATATGGATTAATATATTAGACATTATCCTGACTAGGTCACATTCCATCTCAGTGCCAAGATACCGAGGGTAGACTCTTCTGGTTCTTAATAGTTAGGGAGAAGATAGGAAGGTTTTAACCAGATGTAGCTTTTGTGATCCTTGCACAAAAACAAGGTCAAAACTGCCCTGTCCCAAGGTAGTTGTGTAATACTGTATGTGTGTAGCTTTGATGTAATAGGTGATAATCACCCCATTTCTACCATTTTGTCCTATGACTGAAATGGACATTCCTTATCAAATTCTCCCCATCGCAAGGCAAAGAGGATTCCCCTCTGGATTACAGGACTCCTTCCAGAAATCTGTAAAATCATGTAAGAACCTGGTTGTTCCCAGAATGCCTTTGAGACCTCATTGATGGGGAATTACTGCTGCCGGATATGTGTCTGTGAATTACAATACTCCGTTTTTTAATGCATTCGCTGTTATTGCACTGATTCATTGCTTTTGCTGCTCACAAAACCGTCTTCTTTTAAGAAGATAGTTCTTTTAAAAATATAAATGAAATTATTTTTGAACTCTCACATAGCCCAACCATGATCTGATTGATCAACTATTTTCAAGAGAATAGGCCAAAGGATTATACAAGAATCATCCCCACTAAAATTGACACAGAAATTGTTGTTAAAATATAGGCATTAATATTTGTCAAAGTCCCTTCTGTTTGTGGAAGGGTCTAGTGTTGAAATCCCAATGAATCCACGCTCTTGCTGCTGAAAAATCAGCTGGGCATAGGAAGGAATATAATATCACCGATTTGGTCTTTCTTCTTTTTTAAAAAAAAAATCAACAGTTTCTCCCTTTGGGGGGAGTGGGAAATGGTGATTACGCCGTTGGAAGAAATGTCCTTTTGGGTTCAGTTCCAAGTGGGGGAAAAGACACTGGAAACATGAAAGCTGCTTGGAAAGATGGTTTTAATGGTGAACAGGATCACATGGCTTGAGCTTCTGAACAGAAAAGGGCATCACATGCTCCCGGATGTTGGGTGAAGAAGAGAAAAAAAGAGAGAGATGCTGAAAGTCCATGGTTATGCCCTCTCTGAGCTTTGAACCTGAGCTTGTATTCTGATTGGTTGTCAGACTCCCATGGGGCCAGGCAAGGGCAACTCTGTAGGCTGTGTTTTGAGTCCAAGTTTGGTTGAGCATTACTTCTTCCCAGGTGCCCTGTGGTGAGATGGGTAAAGGGCTAATACTATTATGCCTTACTTACATCACTCTGGAGCTGAAGGGAGGATATCTTTGTTATGTAGAATAGACTGTCTCAGGCATTTTAATGGCCCATTTCATTTTTCTAGGAGAGGGGTAGATGCTAACTTCCTACAACGCAAACCCAAACTCTATCTTAGGTCAGAAGCTCTTTGGGTGTATGGGTGAAGACAAAGAAGTCTTATGTTCGCTTGATCCAAAGCCTCTCCTCTCTCCATCATTTTGTCCTTGCCTCCATCAGAAAAATAAGATTCATGGGAAGTTATGACGGGAATGATGAAGGGAAATATCTGAGGATACTGGCCCCTCCGACATCAATTCTCTTTTCCTCTTGGTATGGGGAGCAGCTTATTTTATCAGAAGGCTCCTATGATAGATTTCCAGGAACCACAACATAAAAAAAATAAGTCAGTCGGTTCCATTAGCAGGTTTGAAATCTTGAATCAATAATAAAGGAGTCCCTTTATTTTCATCCACTACTATATATACTGGTACCCTCTGAAAACTAAGCATGATTCTAGCTTCAGAGCTGTTGTTCTTTTCTGCATGCCAAGGCACATATATGTATTAACTGACTACATTACAGCCCTACCTACCGTATTTTTAGGACTGTAAGACACACTGGAGTATAAGACACACTATGATTATGAAGAGGTAAATTTTTTTAAAAAAAGGAATTTGCACTCTGCAGGCATCCCAATCCCTCTGCGCACCTCATTTTTTGCAAAAAAAAGGGGGGGGCATGCAGAGTTTCTGGGAGGCTTGTAGAGTGCTCCTGGGGGCTGTGGGAGGTAAAAACGAGCAAAAACAGCCCATTTTTTGCTCGGTTTTGCCTTCCCGAGCCCCCAGGAGCAGTTTGCAAGCCTCCCAAACCCTCTGCACATCCATTTTTGCAAAGGAGACGGGGTTTCAGTAGGCCAAAAATGCTGTATTCAGTGTATAAGACGCACCCAGATTTTCACCCTCTTTTTTAGGGGGAAAAAGGTGCATCTTATACTCTGAAAAATACTGTATGTTTACTGAAATTGCCCTTACATTCAGTACTGTAATGCTTACTCCCAGATAAATGGGTGTAGGATTGCAGCTGAAGTATAATTAAAGCATTGGATGACAATCCTAGTTTATGTAGCAAGTGTTTAAACACAACATTTACATGCCAATGGAAGACTACAGACAAGCTTCTTCTATATTGCAAGCTAGGTGTTTATCATATTTTACTGCTTTTCAGTTTACTTCCTTGGCTTCAGCGCAGTGTATCACTTGCTCAGCTGCTGGGTAATTTAATTGCAACAACTAAAGAAAAATTCTATCACAATTCTTTGAAACATTTGGTGTGTTTACAAACACCCACTTCACACATAAGAAATATGCATTTCCAGTGCTTGAAATATGTATATGTGTGTGTGTGTGTGTGTGTGTGTGTATATATATATATATATATATATATATATATATATATATGTATGTATGTATGTATGTATGTATGTATGTATGTATGTATGTACACACACACACACACACACACACACACAAACCAAATAGTGAAAAGAGAAAAAGAAAGAATAATTTATTTTAAAAGTTAAGAAGTACACAGGTACTACTTACAATCACATTTGACTCCAAAATTTATGTTTCTAAGTGAGATAGTTGTTAAGTGAGTTTTGCCCCATTTTTCAACTTTTCTTATCACATTTGTTAAGTGAATCACTGCAGTTGTTAAATTAGTAACATGGTTGTTAAGCGAATCTGGTTTCTCCATTAACTTTGCTTATCAGAAGGTCACAAAAGGGGATCACATGAACCCCAGACACTGCAATCGTCATAGATGGGACTCAGTTGTCGAGCATCTGAATGAAAATCGCATGACCTTGAGGATGTTGCAATGGTCCTAAGTATGAAAATGTCACTTTTTTCAGTGCTGTTTTAACTTCAAATGGTCACTAAGTGAATTGTTGTAAGTCGGGGACTACCTGTAAAGAAGCTGCTAGGGTGATTATAGGCCTTTATTCTAAGGAGAGCTGACCCTAAAAAAAAATGGAAATAAAAGCTACATCAGAAGAATGCAGAAAATCATTGCACTGGTTTGCACTGTCCTTATATAACATCGCAAAGACTGAGATCACTCATTGCTCCAAACCATAAAGCATGGATTATTAGACATAATGAGTGGGTCTGTACAATACATTTTGAAAAGCTTGTAGTAACCAAAAATCAGGAGACCTCTTTTCAGACTAACCTGTCTTATTCAAAGGCTTTTGTGAACTACAGCTCACTTTTCAAAGTGGGTTTTAATTGATGCAGGATTAAAATTAGAGTGCAATGGGAGCGGGGCGGGGGGATTGGGCGTTTAAGGAGATACAGATTATACGTGAGACAGAAAACCCAAAGGTGCTTTTTCAAGAGGCAACTGGACTTCCTTGTTATTCTTTGAAGACAAGAAAAGTCCAATTGCCTCTTGATAAAGCACCTTTGGGACAACTATGACCTGAATGGCTGAGAATCTCCATAGACAAATTACAGAAAACTGCTTTTTTTTAAAAAAAAATCCATTGGACGTGTTGAAGTTTACTGAGATGACCTGAAACCTTTTGAGGCAAGTGAATTCAGCAGCTGCTCCGTTAATTCTACTGGCAAAACCAGCTACTTTGAGATGTGTAATGGAGTATCCTGGGAAGTTAAAATAGTCTTAATACTGTTTTGTCCTTGTACTGAGGTCCTGGCATCAAGCTTGCACCCATTAATATTTTTGGCTTAGCACAATATGTGCAGGCCCAAGCCAATGAACCTGTATCTTCAGTCTTTTTAGTAGAATTCATTCAGTAATTGTAAGAGGTTTTCTTCATATCTACCTCAGCCTCCACTTTTATTCAGCCACGGATGTAAGGCCTTGAAGTCACCCATGTTGTTGTAGCCCGCCAGAGCTGGCAGCAGATTCGGACAGTGAGGAGGTTGGGGAGGAACATGGGCCAGTCCTGGAGTCTGGGGAAGGCTCTGAGGAGGGCTCTGTGTCGGAGGCAGAGAGGGGGCCAGGGCCATATGCTAGTCATCAGCTGCCTTCAGTCAGACATCAGTGAGGCAGAGGAACAGCTGGAGCCTGTTCCAAGTGGGCGCATGCGCAGAGTTGCCAGATGAAGGGAACAGCTAAAGAACAGGGGTTGACTTGGGAGTAAGGCCACAGGTCAGAGATGGATTTATACCAGTTCTCACCAGTTCAGGCGAACCGATAGTGGTAATTTGGTCTGGGTCTCAGAACTGGCAGCGACCCAGGCTGGCCATGACCCCGAACCAGTTCCCCGGTCTCCATTGCCCTTACCGGCATGTTTTTTAGTGTTCTTTGCGCATGCGCAGAACAATTTACAGTGTACTGCGTGCATGTGAAGCGCCCACAAAGTGAACCAGTACCAACGCTGGTAAGAACCCACCCCTGCCACAGGTGGACAATGAATGGCCCCTCTCAGAGGAAATAAAATAGGAGCAAGAGGGGAGTGGAGTTTGCAGGAGACAATTGGTTCGCTTACTTGGTTATTGACTCTCTAAGACTCCTTGCCAAGTTCTGCAGATATCGACCTGGCAGCTCTCCAAGCCAGATAAGGTCTGTGACTGTAAATCCTCCCTTGAAAGACTTTGCTGGATGCGAAGGAGCAGAATTCACAGTAAATTAATAAAAGGGGTTTTTGTTGGGACCAGGAGTTTGCTTCATGCTCTTGGGAAGCCTGGGTCAGAACACATGTAAGATTTGGTTGTAGTGGCTGGTGAATATGTTGCCCCCTCTACTAATTCTTGAATGGAGTGTGGAGTTCAATTGTAGGGAATATACCCGTGTTCCTGATCTTCTCTTCACAGTTGCCGCCCCCTTACGAACAGGCCTTGAGGTATCCTGCCGCCTTGTCAAGAACTGGAGCCAGCTCAGAGTTGTCAACCAGGCAGAGCCTGCCAGATATGCTGCAAGCTTCTCCCACTTTCCATACTCAGAGGAACACTTCGGTGTAGGCTGGAAATGAGTCCTCCAAGCTCCATGGCACAGACTGGGCAATGCTTTCGTTTCTGCAGCCGGCCAAACCTTGATGCTGAGGAAGTGGAATGAAACTCTCCGGCATTGTTGCAAAGCAAGCCATGTTCTCTCTCTCTCCTTCCCCCCTCCCCCTTACAACAATTACAGCTGTCTTGAACTAATCCTTAAAGACAAAAAATTTCCTCATCCTAATGGAACAAATGGCCCTAGGGAAGTTCTGATCAGCTTCTCTCGTCCTCTTTTTTTATACATCGGACCCCCAAATCAACTTCACCAAGAACACCCTTGAACAATGTTGGCTCAACCTTGGTTGGCTATGTTGTGTGGACTTCAAATCCCAGAATTTCCCAGCTAGGTGGACGAATGTTGCCACTCTCTGGCCTAGAGACTATTTCAAAGATATCTCCAGATGATCTTGCTGCAGGAGTAAGTCAAGCAGATAAACCATTGGAATTTTAGTTTGATCCCCAGGAGCTAAACATCAAAGCCTTGTCTGATTGTTGCTTTGAAGAGATAAAGGCTTCTGGTTCAAAGACAACCCTGGGGGAGGGGGAGGACATACAGCAGCTCTTCCACTTAAAAAAAATACCTCTGCTAGAGCTGCCAAACTTTCAAGATATTTACCCAAACATTTTATTTTCTGTTAGCCGTCATAGGACTATCCCTAGGACACCATTTGCGGGGCTTCAGATGACACAATGAATGTATTTTACCCTCTGGCTATTTTCTTCAAGCTACACCAGTGAACGGACTCTTTGGACAAATTCTGGTGGGATTTTTCTCCTTTTGAAGACAGGGTGGGAGCCATTTTGCCGATCTGGACAAGTTTAAGAGATTAAGTAGAAGACAAGTCTGGCACTTTTGTCTCATGTTTCTCCCATTGAAATACAAATAGCCTGTTTTGCAGCCAAGCCATAACTGATAAAAAAGACTTACCTGTCAAAATGTAGAAATCTCCCTGGAAGGGAAGATTTAGCTATTTTCACATATACCAGAATTGTTTATTCTGCTTGTCAGCTGGAGCTCAGACAATCTTGATAAGTTTAAATCTAATTTGCTGTTTGGAGGGGGGGGGGGAGGAGGCAGGTTTTTGTTTGTTTGTGTTTGACTAATAATCACTCCAAATGTTCCTAATGCTATCATTGAAAATTAATCTAATTGGGAAATGCCTGGGATCGCTTCTACAGTCTTAACATGTAAGTTACCAGAATGCAGTTACTTATTTACTCTTTCCTGTCTGTGAGATTGAAAAGAAGGAATGTGAGGTATATTTGTGTTCAGGTTTTATTTTAAGGACAGTTAATGTAACACTCGATATGGCTAACCCATAAAGAGATAGCTGCAGTAAATTTATATTTCTTTGCTCCTATCCCCCCTCCCTTTAACACCTTATTTGTACTATACTGTCTTTCATGTTTAAAGGCAAGCAGGCTTTCCTTTAACTTAACAGCTAGGTTCATGCATTGCATGAAACCAGTTTATCCATGGTTTGTTAGACAGCCCATGCCCCAGTTAGGCAAAACCAAAGAAATCACACTGCAGCTTAGCATGCTGTATTTATACAGCTAATTACTGTCTTGAGTTCCATAGCCTGTTGAATGATTTACTTGAACTTTAGTTAGAACTATGGCTACGTATCTGCAGATAAAAAAAAACAGAAGGAAATGACGGCGATTAGGAAGTGCTCTGTTGCTAGCACCAATGGGCCTCCAGTTTGCTAGTTTCACACATTGCATTAAGCTATAAAAGAGTTTCGACTCAGATTGCAATAGGAAGCCAGTCACCGTGACCTATTGAATCATCCCATTTTGGCTTGGTGGGATATGTGAAGTCAAGTCAGACTTATTTTTACATCAGATCTTAAAAGAGAGAAGCAAATCTGCAACTTGCCTCATCTGGGGTTATCTGTGGCATTCATTGACTGAGGTCCCAAAATACCCAAAGTCAAAATGTGGCTGGTTTCTTTGGGATCAGTGGGATATGTGAATCCGTTGGTTATGCATTTGTCAATGAAACATGAAAAAAAAATCATGCCTGTAAATGCACATGAAATCTAGCATTGCATTTCATATTCTAACGGTGTACAGTGCAGGGTGATTTGACAATTTTCCCAGTGAAGACAAGCCCTAAATTTACAATATTTTTTTCAATCTAAAAAAAGCAGGCGGTCAATGAAAGATGAAGACTGACTGAATAATGTATATGATTTAGAAGGGAACAGGCACTCTTGCACTCTTCAGATGTTTAAACTCTTAACTTCTTAGGCCCCAGGAAATGTTGCTAATGGTCAAGGAAGGTTGTCAACTGTGCACTAGAACTGTATGTGGCTACCTGGAGGCACAGGCATTTAAGTTTTCAGATTTCATGGGTGAAAGCAGGCCGAAACACATACACTTTGCCATGCAATTGCATCCCATCCCATCTATAATCTTGATTGCCTATGCTATGCTGTGGCCTACATCCTAGGTCACCTGCTTTTTCCTTCTTCAGTTGGTCACAGTGACAAAGAAATGTATCCAAGGACTGGAATTTCAATGTTGTATATTAAGGACGTGTTGCTTTTTTTAATAGCGGCAAGACCAGTCACCACTGTAAAATAATTTCAAAGTAATGAGTCTTAACAGAAAAATTATCTAGAGATGAAAAGTTCTACACAGGTACCATAAAAGTCAAATTTATAATTAGTCTAAAGCAATCAAGTTGTCTTGCTTCCTCCTTTTGTTGCAATAAAGTTTCAATTGATGTATTGCTATAAAGGTTTCCCAAATAGTCATATGCTGTATAACTGGGACTGAAGCCATACTCGGCTCTAAGGAATAACTGTGGTTCACATGTGATGCTACAACCTATGGTTTTCAAACCACCTGGCTGGATCCACATCATGCACTACGACAGAGGCGTCAACCTCAATTTCATTGAAGGACGGATCAGGATTGCGTTTGACCTGGGGGGGGGGCTGGGTGTGGCCAGCTTGACATCACTCGTGCTGGCGGCATCTATGGTGGCCCAAGTGCTCTGTCAGCAAAAATGTGCTCCAGAGCTCCATTTCAGTTGCAACGGCCTCCTGCAACCCTCTGCCAGCGAAAACAGAGCTGGAGAGGGCCACATGCAGCCCTCCTGAGCTGTTTTCATTGGCAGAGGTACTGTGGGCCGCTCCTTCGCGGTTTCCAAGGCAGCCCCGTGAGGCAGCTCTAAGCACCCCATATGCCATACTGGCCCCCAGGCCTTGAGTTTGACACCCCTGCACTAAGCCAAGCGAACACCAAAGAAACTACATTTTATCTGAACAAGCTGTGTAAAGTGATCAGTGCTTGACACATTGGATAAGGAAGAAGCTGAGATGGGATAGGAACTTCCTGCTCGACTGCATCTACAGCAGCTGCACATCTGTTTGGTACATAGCAGGCAGCACTGCAAAAGTTTATTGTGTGCATACATTGGTACAACTCATGACATTAAAATGTGTACATACTGTACCCAGATTGTGATGTGCTGAAGTTGGGAAGAAAAAATGTCATACATCTGCAGGTAGACATCACTACTGGTGTATGAAATCTGCTGAGAATGAATACTCAAGGACACTCTTAAATTGGAAACCTACCTCCAGCATCTGCTTTTACCCCAAGAATAAAGAATTGGCTTGAGATGGTTCCGCTGAAATGAGCAGCAGTCGTATTACTGTTGTGTTTTGGAAAGAAACACTTATCAATCTTTATTTCAGCAGCACACATCAGAGGTGTGTGTTAAGAACATGTCTCTATGACATGCTGTAGATGCTGCAAATATTGCTTCGTTCCCAGCTGCAGAGGACTAACCAAAAGCCATTCAGCGCTAGCTCTCAGATCATGGTGATCAACTTAAACCTCCCCACTTCTTCGGTAGGAACAACATTGATGAAAGTTTTATACAGCACAGCTCCTTTGGGCAACCGGCAGATCACTTCTCGGCTTTCCTTGCTACGGGGAGGCGGTACGTAGATTTCTTTGGTGAACCTCACAATTCCATCTTCAAGAGCATACAGCCATTTGTTGTATCCCATCCCCACCTGGGTCAATGAGACACAATCATAATTAAAGAAGGGAAGAAGCAGCCTCTGGAGCAGAGCGCAGGCCCATGCCTATCATTGGGACTGTCAACAATTCTCAAATTCTGGTATAGTTTGCCAACTGTGTGCTAAACTGCTTGCGCAAGAAAAACATTGCTATCACCAGAAGGATACAGCATAATGCAAAGATGTCAAAGTGAGACTGCAGGATTCCAGTTACTTGCAGAAATGAAAGACACGTCTGCAAATTAAATTCAGAATCCCTGTTCTGGTAGGGCCTATACTTGTAACCAGGGGTGCCTGGCTTTACGGGTTGTAGCAAGTAATTTGTTTTTCCTTGCAAGTCAATTACATTTGCTCCTTGTCTCTCCAGCTTTTGTTGACACCTGCTCTTGATGGTGTGTTTTGGACTTCTAATAACATCACAGTTGAACCCATTCAGCCTGAATCTGATTCCATGCCAGCTGAATACGAGGAATGTCAGCTTGTGAGCTCAAAAATGTTGAGTGACAGCTGATTTCTTCACATCCAAAAATGGCTGAAAATAATTTCAGTTTTAAAGATGGTATCTCCAACAAGCCCAATTTTATATATCATTCTACCCAGCTACTTCTGGGCAGAGTAAGCAAGCGTTTCTCTTTAGAAGGTACCGATTACAAAAATATATACAAGTTGTGTTGTGGATCAATGTAAAGAAATGCCTAATTATTTTCCTTTTTCACAACTTGATCCCCTCCCCCTCCAATGATCAAAGTCATCCAATGCTCCAAGATGCATTTTCTTATGTTGTTCTTTCTTTACCTCAGGATATTCTAAAGGGAGGTTATCCCATCTATGAGGATGGGTTTCCAGAGTATCTGACACATTCTTGTATTTCTACACTGGATCTGAATTTTTACTAAATAGGTGGTTCGAAGTCTGAAACTCTAATCAGGGTGAGAGGCAGGCTCCAGTTTCTGGTTATTAATGTCAACACTTTTATAGCAAGAGAGATCAAAAACAGAATTTTATTCTGGTCTCAGCTGAGAGGAAGATTCTTGGAAAAAAGGATAAAACTGAAACCAAGAGGTTTGACAGACCATGATGAAAAATGTTTAATTCCAGGATAATTTAGACTAAGACAAGGAAACAGATGCTTTGATAAAAAATGGAATGAAGTCTTAATTAAATGGCATTTGAAATAACAAAGAGAACATCTTACGTGAGCTCCCGGATGCCACCGAAACACACGCTGAGTGGCCAATATGTTGCCTGCATGAACAAATTGTCCTGCAAATGAGTTAAAGAAAGTAAACCTCAGAAACAAGACAGCTTGAATGCATTTTAGCTGAATACAAATGGACAAGTACAACAGAGCAACTGTCTTTAACATTCCTTCTCACGAAATAGGACCCATTGCAGAAGATAAGAGGTCAAAGGTGAAAAATCTCAGACTCAAACCTTGAGAGTCATGCCCCTAATTTTACTTAGTCTGATTGGCTGAGGCTTTCTAGCACACCTATCCAAAGTATTTTCTCAACAGATTATCAGAATAGCCTCGATTCATACATTAATTCACCACATTACACTCCATTTAGTGTAGACTGCCATCTTGAGATTACCAAAAGGAAAAGAAGGAAAACTCTTCCATTTCACTAATCCTGAATCCACATTCAATTACAGGTAGTCCTTGGCTTACTACCACAATTGGGACCAGAGGTTCAGTTGCTAAGACAGTTAAGTGATTTGTGCCTCAATTTTACAACCATGTTGCCATGGTTATTACGCAAATCCCTGCAGTTATTAAATGAATCATTTGGGTGTTGAGCTAATCCAGCTTTCCCCATTGACTTTGCTTGTCAGAGGCCAGCTGGGAAGGTCACAAAATGGTGAGCACAAGATCTTGAAATGCTGCAACCATCATAAATACGTGCCGGTTGCCAAGCACTCAAATTTGACCATGGAGATATTTAGGAGGCCATATGAGAACTAGTCGTAAATCACTTTTTCCAGGGCCCTTGTAACTCAAACAATTGCTAAATAAATGGTTTTCAATTGAGAACTACTTGTAACCCAACATGTTATGGCTTAATTTACAAGGACTCATGGGGACATCCTTGCTTTCCTCATAGGGAAATTATGGAGAAGACAACATTAGGAGGGCTGCTAAGCTAAATGGGAAAATAGGGAGTGGGACTTATGATAGCACTGAATTGTTTTGTATTTGTGTGAGAAGGATGAAGAAATCTGGTATCTGGCTGCGCAACTTACTGATTATGTTGAGCAGGATGACACAAGGAAAGAGTCCCTTCTGCATCATCACAAGGCCAGAATGTCCATGTCCTGAGCCATATTAATGACTCATCTGCCTTGGACTAAGCATTGTAACTTGATGGTTTGTGGACACTTATTTGTTTTGGTTTAGAAGTTCTCAGGGCTTGGTCTGGGCCGTAGACCACCAGGGAATCTCAGGTCTGTAGAAAAATGTGGAGTTTGGCAAACATCCTGGAGGGAGGAAACTGACAAACCTCTGCAGCACTATTGCCAAGAGAATGATACAGATGTGGCTATATGTCACCAAGATCAATCAACATCACTTCTGATTTGGTTCATTCCAAATGGAGCAAGTCAGCAGCCAAATCTGTACCCACTGAAGTTACACTCTTTTGACTTAAAAAAGAAACGTGTAGTAAAACCATGTAATATGTTCTCCAGCTTTGTTACTGCAAACATTATTTTTCAACATCCCATATACTTCCTTAAGGATATAAATTAATGTTACATTTTGAACAGAAGAGGAACCATACATTGTGTCAATACCCCCAACGAAATAAAACTCTGAGGCTTGAGTTTCCTCAAAGTTCCACTTTATTAGAGATGCCATGTTGGCACATATGGGAAAACTCGGATCTGAAATCTTCCAGGTTTTCCCACCCAGTTGAAAGTTCAAGATCCTGTCCCCACACCCACAAGTTCATCACATAGTCCAATCTTCCACTGCCTTGCTGGCAGTTCCACCCATCCAGTTCTGGCCAGGTGCAGAGACAAGGATGATCTTGGCTTTCTAAGAAGAATGTTATTATGGCTACATATCACCCAACTGCATATAATCCCCCTCCCATTTTCCCACAATAGAAAAAGGGTGTTGGTACTTACCTGATACGCCTCTTCTCATAGTGGGGGGAGGAGTATCCAGAATGGGTTGACCTTGTCCTCTCATGATTGGATGAGTCAGATAAGCTCTTTGCGCAACGCTCCCTGGCCAGCAGATATTCCCCATATTTGACAAAGAGCTCTATCCGACTCGTTGCACCATTCACTCCAGACTCTTAATTCAGTTCTTAGCTTTAATCATCTTCAACATCAATATTTATATAACTTCATAAAAGCATGAACATAACACTTAGTCGTACAAACATAGTCAGGGAGGGACTGGATACTCCTCCCCCCACTATGAGAGGCGTATCAGGTAAGTACCAGCGCCCTTTCTCCATAGTGAGGGGGGAGGAGTATCCAGAATGGGACGTACCAAAGCCTGAACGTCCCTAGGGAGGGAAACCCCTGAGGCCCCATCTCCCCCGCTCATGCCAGTTGAGGCACGGGCCCCGCCCTGTGAACCGCCTACAATGCCCTGCGTCCAAAGAGGCTTCTGCCAAGGCAAAAGAGTCCAGTTTATAGTTCCTAGCAAAGGGAGAGGGGAAAGCCCACGTGGCTGCCCTGCAGATTTCGGCCAGGGATGTCTGCATGGCCCAAGCTGTGGATGTGGCGGCACTCCGCATGGAGTGAGCTGTGATATGATTGGTGTCTGTAAGCCCTGCGACTGGTATGCAGTGGCAATGCAGGTTCGCAACCACCTGCCTATTGTGGTGGAAGTCACCTCGTTACCCAGGACCTGGTTGGAAGAAGACAAACAAAGCTTCGGATTTCCTGTTTGACCTGGTTCTCCTGAGGTAAATCCTCAGAACCCTCCTTACGCCCAGTGTGTGCCACTTCTTCTCCAACGGGTGGGACAGGAGTTGGGCAAATCAGTTCCTGGGCAGCGGAGGATAGGTGTAACGTGGGTATACTGAGGTGCACCCACAATCGCTCGCGCGGCTGCATTCTGGACGAGTTGAAGTCTCCGAATACTCTTCAAGGGCTGCCCCACGTAGAGCGCATTGCAGTAGTCCAAACAACATCTTGCCAGTAGAGCAAAAAGGCAACAAAAGAAGGAGCAGGGGCACAAAAGATCAGCTCCTAATTGATAAAATGACATTAGAAAATTGTAAGAACAGAAAAACGAACTTGAATATGGTCTGGATTGATTACAAAAAGGCATTTGACTCACTGCCACATAGTTGGATCACAAAATGCTTAGAAATAACTGGCATTAGCAAAAATATTACATCCTTTACTGAAAAGGCGATGAAACAATGGAGAACTGAGTTGGCAGTAGGGAATGAGATCTACGGAATGGTTAATATCAAGCGAGGAATTTTCCAGGGTGATTCACTTTCACCTCTTCTCTCCATCATCACGATGATCCCACTATCAGTAATCTTAAAAAAAATGAAATTAAGCTACCAAACAGCCAAAGAAGCTGAAAAAATTTAGCATTTACTATATATGGATGATTTGAAACTCTATGGAAAGTCAGAAATAGAAATCCAATCATTGACAAACACAGTCCGAGTATTCAGCACCGATATTTCAATGCAGTTTGGCATGGAAAAATGCGCCACTGAATCCATAAAAAGGGGCAAAATCACTGCATGTGAGGGAATTGAAATGCCCAATGGCCAATTAATTAAATGCAAAGAAAATGAAGCCTACAAATACTTAGGCATTCTGCAGTTGGATAACATCAAGCATGGAGAAGTAAAAACTATTGTCAGGCGAGAGTACACCAACAGAGTTAGGAAAATTTTGAAATCTAAATTGAATGGTAGAAATACAATCAAGGGCATAAATACCTGGGCAATACCAGTTATAAGATACACAGCTGGTATAGTTAACTGGACACAAGCTGATTTGGACATTTTGGACCAAAAAAACCAGGAAACTAATGACAATGCACTACAGTTTACATCCATGTGGTGATACTGATAGACTGTACCTGCCCGGAAAAACAGGTGGCAGAGGATTATTACAAGTGAAGCAAACAGTTGAAGAAGAAAAACATGCACTGGCTGACTATTTAAAAGAAAGTCAAGAACATCTATTAATCGAAGTAAAGAACAAAAATCTACTGAAGGCCCAACAGACAAAACAAGAATACAGAAAAGATGTGATAAAATCAAGAATGGAGAGTTGGCAGAACAAAGCACTGCATGGCCAATTTCTGGAAAAAATAAAAGATAAAGTGGACAGGGAACAAACTTGGTTATGGTTAACAACAGGTACATTAAAGAAAGAAACAGAGTCACTAATCCTGGCTGCGCAAGAACAAGCTATCCGCACAAATGCCATTAAGGCCAAAATCGAAAAATCCTCTGATGATGCCAAATGCAGACTTTGCAAAGAAGCTGATGAAATTGTTGATCACATAATCAGCGGCCTTCGATACCATCGACCATGGTATCCTTCTGCGACGGTTGCAAGAGGTGGGGGTGGGAGGCACCGTTTTTCGGTGGTTCTTCTCCTACCTCTCGGACAGGTCGCAGACGGTGTTAGTTGGGGAGGAGAGGTCGACCCCTAGGCCCCTGAAATATGGGGTTCCTCAGGGTTCGGTCCTGTCCCCCCTGCTGTTTAATATCTACATGAAGCCACTGGGTGAGATCATTCGACGGCATGGGATAAAACACCATCAATATGCGGACAATACACAGCTGTATCTGTCCGCCCCGTGCCAACTCAGTGAAGCGGTTGACATGATGTGCCAGTGCCTGGAGGCTGTTAGGGTCTGGATGGGGGTTAACAAGCTTGTACTCAATCCAGACAAGACCGAGTGGCTGTTGTGTTTCCCTCCCCAAAATTTGGTCAATATTCCATCACTCAGGCTGGGGGGGTGAAAATCTACGCCCCTCAGACAGGGCTCGCAACTTGGGGGTTCTCCTGGATCCACAGCTGACCTTAGAACACCATTTGTCGGCTGTGACCAGGGGGGCATTTGCCCAGGTTCGCCTGATGCACCAGTTGTGTCCCTACCTGGACCGGGAGGTGCTCGCAAGTCACTCACGCCCTCGTGACCTCAAGACTGGACTACTGCAATGCGCTCTACGTGGGGCAGCCCTTGAAGAGTATTCGGAGACTTCAACTCGTCCAGAATGCAGCCGCGCGAGCGATTGTGGGTGCACCTCGGTATACCCACGTTACACCTATCCTCCGCGAGCTGCACTGGTTACTGATCAGTCTCCGGATACGCTTCAAGGTGCTAGTCGTAACTTATAAAGCCCTTCATGGTATTGCATCTGGGTACTTGAGAGACCGCCTGCTGCCAATTACCTCCCACAGACCCATTAGATCTCACAGGGTTGGCCTCCTCTGGGTTCCATCTACTAGCCAATGCCATCTGGCTACTACCCGGGGGAGGGCCTTCTCTGTGGCAGCTCCGGCCCTCTGGAATGAACTCCCCACAGGGATTCGGACCCTCATCTCTCTCCAGGCCTTCCGAAAAGCCGTCAAAACCTGGCTTTGCCGGCAGTCCTGGGGGTGATAAGTTCCCTCCCCTCTCAACTTGTATGGTTGTGTGACTCTTGCTTATTTTAATTATCTGTATTGGTTTTATGTTCCCCTTTTTCCCCTTTTGAATTGTTCGCCGCCCTGAGTCCTCCCAGAGAAGGGCGGCATATAAATAATAAAATTCAATTCAATTCAATTCAGCTTAAAACTGAGGAGAAATTTCCTGACAGTTACAACAATTAATCAGTGGAACAACTTTCCTCCAGAAGTTGTGAATGCCCCAACACTGGGAGTCTTTAAGCTGTTGGATAGCCATTTGTCTGAAATGGTATAGGATTTCCTGCCTAGGCAGGGGGTTGGGCTAGAAGACCTCCAAGGTCCCTTCCCACTCTGCTATTGTATTGCATAGTATTGTATTGCATTGTGTTTTGCTCTTTGCCTAGTCGCCCCCACCCTTGGAAGGCCTTCAGGGGCAATTTCTAACCTGATTGGAGGCTCTTCTGTCCCTCCATTGAGAGCTGTAGCCTTTAGCAGCTAGGGCTGATTTCTGCTTGTTTTCCCAGCTGCAGGGGGCTGCCATCTTGGGCCACGTGGGGCCTCTCCTCCCCCTTATTCCCAAATGGCTCTGCGGGGCAAATAGCATAGCCCCGCCCTCAAGAATTAGCAACAAAAACACAGCTTGTGCTACTAAGAGCTGCTGGCTGTTAACTGTGGCCTCCTTCTGAGAGCCTTCTCGCCCCGCCCCCCTCTTTCTCCTACTTAAAGGAGAGTGTTCTTAAGGGGGAAGCCTCTGGAATTCTCCTGTTACTTGGCAGTCAGAAAAGGGACAGAAACGGGCTTGCATACATCGTGAGGCAAGGTTGCTGTAACACCAGAGGACAAGCCGAAGGGGACCCTCCCCTGGGGGGAGGAGTTCTCAGGTGGGGGGGGGGTTCTTCCTGCTGCAAGTCTTGTGGCAGCTGCCTCTGTGATTCATCTAGGAGGTAGCCTTGGAGGGGGGGGATTGACCCACCACCTGCCCCTTTAACCTCCTTGATAAGCCTCCTTTTGGCCCTTTGCTGCCTCTCCCGCCCTTGGCTAATGCCTCTGCGATGGTTTCTCACCTTTTTAAGGGCGCCTCAGAGCCTCTGGTGGTGGTTGTTGCTGGAGGGCTGAGAGCTGGGCTCCTGCCGGCCTCCTCTGAGCTGCTGGGGGGCGCCATCTTGAACCACGTGATTGCAAGATGGCCCCCGGCTCCAAATTCAAAAGGCTCCTCTTTGCTGGAGGACATGGAAATGGCTTGTGCCTTTGCAGACTGCCATGTGGCTGCCGCTGCCGTGCCTCCCCCTGCCTCCCGCAGCTCTTTCTGAGCCTTTCTGGCTCTCACCTTGTTCACTGGTGATAGCTGCCAGCGCAGGCTTTCCAGGGCATTTTAACAACCCGCGGTTCGTGGCTCAACCCCTGAGGGGAGCGGAGGAGTGCTCCTGCTCCTGAGAAGCCTCTGCGGCAAGGGCTTGCCTCTAGGAAGCATGTGCCCTGTCCTCCTGGTTGCCCCAGCAAAGGTCCTCACTGAGTGACTCCATCTCACTCAGTGGCCAGGGCAGCATGCCGCCCCAGGGGGCTTGTGGCAGTCCAGTCCTTGCAGGAGGAGGCTGTGCATGATGTAGGAAGGCAGGATTCGCCAGGTCCAAGTTTATTTTCCTTAATCCTTTGTAAATTACTGGAGGTCCAGAGTGGTGCAACCTATCCAGTGAGTGGATGAGTCAAATATGGGGAATATCTGCTGGCCAGGGGGCGTTGCCCAAAGAGCTTATCTGACTCATCCAATCATGAGAGGACAAGGTCAACCCATTCTGGCTACTCCTCCCCCCTCACTATGGAGAATGAATAGTAGAAAGTGTGGCAGGCCTGAAGTCCAAAAGAAAAGATCGCTTGCAAGCATGACACGTTGGCTTGCTTCAGGGGGTGGTCCTGAATTTTTGCATATATGTCCTCCCAGATTCCATCTGACCTTGCAGGTTTTGTTAATGCTAGGGTCAAGTCAGGCTCCCTGTACCCCAACCCATTTTTATCCCATCACAAGAGAGCTGGATTTGCTAAGCATATAAAGAATTAGTGAACTGCATCAAGCCAATAGCCCATTTAGTTCAGCCTTTAATGACCCTCAAACAGATGTCTCTATCGAAGTTCAAAGACTTAGCAAGGAGGGCAAGCACGCTTTTCCATTGTTCCTACAAAGCAGCTGATATGTCAGGAGTGCTGTTGAAAATCCTGGAGACACCAAGCAACCATCAGGACTAGTGACTATCGATAACCCTAATCTAATCCTCTTTTTTATAGTGGTCTAAATCTCTAACCATGACCATCTGATTGCAGTATATTCAGTTTAAATGGAATTAACTTTTTGTTGTTAAAAAAGGAAGGAGCTCCTCAAGTCAAAACTGATTTCAAGCAACTCCAGGTACATTTTGTCAAGAAAATTATATGAGCACTACAGTATTTGCTAATAGCTGCTTCTAGGATATTTTTCTGGCTCCACAATCCAGTCAACAGCTGACATTTCCTACCAAGGATGGTAGAAGATAAACACATCTGATCCTGCTTAGATTATTCTGAGAGCAAGCAAGGCGAACAAGATATTGCATCTGACTGCCAATTTTTTAAAAATACTTCTTTTCGTTAGTCTTGAATCTCTGAATTCAGAATTTAGTGTATGATCTTGCAAAACCCTGCATTTTTGTGCTCTGTTATCTTAATGAAGGTGTTACATAAGACAGTGTTTCTCAGCCTTGCCAGTTTTAGGATGTGTGGACTTCAACTCCACGAATTTCCCAGCCAGCATGATGTCCACATTATTTTAAATTTGTCAAGGTTGAGAAACACTGTCCTAAGATAAAAATCGAGGTAAGTATCATCACTGTCATCACCACTACATCATCAAATTGGGGGTGGGGGGAATACTATTGACTATTGACCCTACGGGATTGGGCAGCATACAAATTTATTAAATTACTAAATTACTAATTACTATTGACTCCCCCCAAACCCCAGTCTCCTTATTTCCAGGGCTAGACTTTTAACTCTTTTTAGCATACAGGTAGACCTCGAGTTATAACAGTTCTCTTAAGGACTGTTCAAAGTTACAACAGCATTGGAAAAATAACATGACCATTGCAGCATCCCCATGGTCATATGATTTACATTCGGGTGCTTGACAAATGACTCATATTTATGACGGTTGCAGTGTCCCAGGGACATGTGATTCTCTTTGGCAACCTTCTGACAAGCAAAGTTAATGGGAAGCCAGATTCACTTAACAATCATGTGAGTAACTTAACAATGGCAGTGGCTCACTTAACAAATGTGTCAAGAAAAGTCGTAAAATGTGAAAAACTCACTTAGCATATTTCTCACTTAGCAACATAAAATTTTGGGCTCAACTGTGGTCATAAATTGAGGATTACCTGTATTTCCTTAAAGCTTCATGTGTGCATAGCTCTACAAAAGCAACCCCCACAAAAAGGGCTTTCAATTTATCCCCCCCACCCCCAAATCTGGACTCTGCTTCAACATCTGAATGTTAGAACAATGTTTCTCAACCTCAACCACTTTTAAGTTGTGTGGACTTCCAAGTCCCAAAAATCCCCAGGCAATGCAGAGAGTTTAAAAGGCTGAAGTTGAGAAGCCCTGCTTTAGAGAGAAAAGGGGGATTGGAGCCAAGCTTTGCTATATTTTTTTTTTCCTTTCCTTTCCTCCCACACTGTTCCTTCTCTCAGTAAACACATGTTCAAATTTCTATGACCATGCGTCTGCTACAACAAGGGACCCTTGCAGTAACATCAAGAGTAACAAATCTACCATTGCACACTGGACTTCATAAAAGGCATTCTGGACATGATCAGAAAATGATCGAATCATAGGGCTGGAAGGTAAATATTTGTCCCCTAAGGGCTTTTGGCTTAAGCGTTATTTTTGCTATCAGGGGTGCTTTTGGAAGGATACTTCTGCACAATATGTAGTCTACTGAATATCTTTATTTTCCCTCTGGTTTCCCAATAACACCACTGGCTATAACTTTGACCCAATTTACCAACCAGATTTACTCGCCAGCAACCAAGGATGGCGTAAAGGAAAAACCAGCAATGTTCTACAGAGTTATATAAACCTGATTAAGAATTCTCAGTACATTTCACTTATTGGTAATTTATTTAGACTCTCCCTATTGCAATGATGGCTAACCTTTTTGTTGCTGCGTGCCTAAAGCGCGCGTGCGCTCACCTATGATGCAATGCACACATGACCCTCCTGTGCCCCTATGCATGCATGTGCAACCTCCCCAGCATGCATCCCGCCCCCCAACATGTGTGTGACCTCCATGCATCCACACTCCACCCCTCACACACATCCCTGCATATGAGCACATATCTCCCACATGCGCCCTGCGCCCCCCCCACATGTGCAGCAAAGGGCCAAAAACCAGCTGGCTGCCAGGAGGCATGCCGCATGCACGGTGGAGCTGAGCTGGGACAACTGCTCGCGTACCCGGGAGAGAGCTCTGCGTGGCAACTGTGGCATACGTGCCATGAGTTCGCCATCATGGCGCTACTGTATCCTCCCCCCCACCCAAGTTATATTCTAGAGAAAAATGTACAGAATATAAGCACTAATTGTAAATAGTGGATCTACATTCTGCAAGAAATAGACACAATTTTGCAGTATACTATTGCAGTTCTACCACCTACTGGCTGTCTCATAGTTTACAGGCATAACACAGGACTATCCAGATGGCCAAATCATATTCATCAATTGCAAAAGGCAACTTTACCTGAAATAGTTTATATCCTGTAACAATATTTTAATGCCATCAAATAACAACATCTCCCTATCCCAGGTCCTTGGGAATCAATAGGTGGCTAAAAATGCCAAATCCAGTCTAACCATCTTGCTGACTGTGGAACAAACCGTAATACATAGTACCTAACATGGCAACGCATTGACGAAATTTCCATCTGTCAACTGCAGATCACACTGATTAGACCTGCACATATACTGTAATACAGGTAGTCCTCAACTTACAACAGTTCATTTAATGACCGTTCAAAGTTACAACAGCACTGAAAAAAGTGACTTATGGCCGTTTTTCACACTTATGACCATTGCGCCATCCCCTTGGGCACAGGAGCAAAATTTGGGTGCTTGACAACTGACTCATATTGATGACCGTTGCAGTGTCCTGGGACCACGTGATCCTTTTTTGCAACCTTCTGACAAACAAAGTCAATAGGGAAGCCAGATTCACTTAACAAGATTACCAACATAACATCTGCAATGATTCACTTAACAACTGTGGCAAGAAAGATTATAAAATGGGGCAAAACTCACTTAACACGTTTTACTTAGCAACATAAATTTTGGGCTCAATTGTGCTCATAAATTGAGGACTACCTGTTTACCGATACATTTGAACAGCCAACGTTCTTGAGAATGATTCAATGCATATGCAGGCCAACACCAGCTAAAGAGCTGGCAGCTGTGACCTCACGTTGTTGTGAACAGATGAAAATAATAATGGATTCAATTTATATGCTGCCCAAAACTCTTAGCCACTCTAGGCCACTTAACAAATTGGTATAAAATATTCAAAAACAAAGAAAAAAACCCCAAACCCCAAAAGGTTCACCCACAAATGCGCGAACAACAAAAGCATGCCTGACTAAACCGCGGTGACTAAACCGCGGTGACAAAAGCGCGCCGACGAATGAGCGCTGAAGCGCGCCGACAACAGCGCGCCGACAGAAGTGCGCTGTAACCCTAAACCTTACCTTAACTTAAATTGCGCTGTTGTCGGCGCGCTGTTGTCGGCGCGCTTTTGACATCGTGGTTTTAGTGCCGCGCTTTTGTCGGCACGCTTTTGTCGTTCGCGCATTTGTCGGGTCACGACCCCAAAAAGAATAAAGTTGGCCGAAGTGACAAAACTGGATGGAACAAAGGGAAGAGGAAGGGAAAGGATTCTTCAATCACCAAAGCCATGGCCTCAGGACCCTTCAAACAGTATAGTCCATGTTTGATAGCAAAGAGCAAGAAAATTAATTTGGGGTTTTTTTTCAGTTGGTTTTTTGATGGGCTGTTAATGATAACATAATAAACATAATAAACACAATAAACGTAACAACAACAATTGCAGCTTCCTGCAACAACAGCAGCGGAACTGCAAAAATCTGTGCTATTCGGAACACTGTATATTTAAGAAGGTACTTGTTGATACCTGGAACGCTGACAGCAACCCCTATCAACCATCAGCACCAGTCAATGGTATTTGTGATGCATTTTTGGATTTTCAGTCGATTGAGTTTCATGTTTAATGAATAAAGTAAATAATAATAATAATAAGCAGGAAACCGAATTAAAGTGATTGAGAAACTTACCATCAAATTTTTTGAAGCCGTACCTTTTTCCAGCTCTGTTCCCTCCACGATTTCTGGTGCTGCCTCCACTTTTTTTGGATGCAAATCTCACCACAGTTGCACTGAATGTGGGAACAGGCAAAACTGTTACAGGAAGGGGAAGAAAGCAAGAGTTTGCAATGATTAATCTGCTAATAATAAAAAGCATGCACTATGAGCCAGCAGTTCCCAGTCCAAAATGCAAATCAATTCCCCATGTTTAAGACAATTTGAAATAACTACAGCTTAGTTTAGTAAATGTAGTCTTAACAGCTTTTCTAAAATAAAACATCAGGAGAGTTCAATCCTCCAGATTTCAGGTTGGGGAGACTGTTCCAGGAGGCTGACACCACAACTAAAAAGCACCAAACACCAGCAAAACCTTACTGAATTTTTCTAGTATAGTAACCCTCAGCATCCTATTTAGGACATGGATGCTTGGACAGGTAGATTTTTTACAGTATTTGAAGCAAGAAATCATACAACTATGTAGCAAAGTGTCAAACCACAGAGATGCAATCAAACACTCAGAATTATTAGGTAGACCATAACCTACTACTAGATAAAGTAGAAGGATGTGGGTTAGACAGCATCACCACCGGATGGATTCGTAACTGGCTGACCAACCACACTCAATGTGTAGTCCTCAATGGAACTGCATCTACATGGAGGGAAGTATGCAGTGGAGTACCCCAAGGCTCTGTTTTAGGCCCAGTACTCTTCAACATCTTCATCAATGATTTGGATGAGGGAATAAATGGGGAACTCATCAAATTTGCAGATGACACCAAGCTGGCAGGAATAGCCAATACTCCAGAAGACAGGCTCAAGATACAGAAGGATCTTGATAAACTTGAACATTGGGCACTATCTAATAAAATGAAATTCAATGGTGAAGAGAGTAAGGTTCTACATTTAGGCAACAAAAACAAAATGCAGAGATACAGTATAGTGGTACCTTCCTCAATAGTAGTAACTGTGAGAGGGATCTAGGAGTCCTAGTGGACAACCATTTAAATATGAGCCAGCAGTGTGCAGTAGCTGCCAAAAAGCCAACACAGTTCTAGGCTACATAAACAGAGGGATAGAATCAAGATCACGTGACGTGTTAATACCACTTGATAATGCCTTAGTAAGGCCACATGTGGAATACTGAATTCAGTTTTGGTCGCCACAATGTAGAAAAGATGTGGAGACTCGAGAAAGAGTGCAGAGAAGAGCAACTAAGATGATTAGGGGACTGGAGACTAAAACATATGAAGAACAGTTGCAGGAACTGGGTATGTCTAGTTTAATGAAAAGAAGGACTAGGGGATACATGATAGCAGTCTTCCAATATCTCATGGGTTGCCACAAAGAAAAGGGAGTCAAACTATTCTCCAAGGCACCTGAGGATAGAACAAGAAGCAATGGGTAGAAACTGATCAAGGAGAGAAGCAACTTAGTACTGAGGAGAAATTTCCTGGCAATTAGAACAATTAACCAGTGGAACAGCTTGCCTCCAGAAGTTGTGAATGCCCCAACACTGGAAGTCTTTAAGATGTTGGAGAGCCATTTGTCTGAAACGGTATAAGGTTTCCTGCCTAGGCAGGGAGTTGGACTGGAAGACCTCCAAGGTCCCTTCCAACTCTGCTATTGTATTGTATTGTATTGTATTGTATTAATTTATAAGTTAATCAATTATTCAGTCAAATTGTTCCTAAAGATGGTTACATGACTCTAGGACACGGCAACCGTCATAAATAAATATGAGCTAGTTACCAAGCACCCAAATTCTGATCACGTGACCACATGGATGCTGTAACGGTCCTAAGTGTGAAAAATGGTCATAAGTCACTCTTTTCAGTACCATTGTAATTTTGAATGGTCAGTAAATGAAAGGTTGTAAGTCGAAGGCTACCTGTACTGGTTGAAGTCAGCGGAAAAGGAAATGGCCTAAAATTCTTAGGATTTTTTTTTTTAAAAAAAGCCCACATATGGGTTTTGTCAATATCACATTGTTCAATTGCTCCAAAATGGGACCTTTAAGAATAATTTTAAAAAAGACAGAATAATCTAAATTCTGAAAGCTGATGAAGCCTACCCATAGCACCGTTAAAACAAAACAGTACCTTGTGACACCAATGAAGGAAGATGACTGAACTCCCCAAGGAAGATACATTTAGTAGAATCTAGGTATGTATGAGATTCTCAGTCATCATCCAGGTCCTGGTTGTCCCAAAGGTGCTTTTTCAAGAGGCAACTGGACTTTCTTTGTTTTTCCTTGAAGATGTTTCACTTCTCATTCAAGGAGAGGTGAAGAAGCTTCTTGGATGAGAAGTGAAATGTAAAAACCAGAAAGTCCAGTTGCCTCTTGGGAGGGGGAAAAAGAAGCACATTTGGGATTTAGTAGAATCATTCACAACTATACACCTTCGGTCTGACCTAAGTGTAGTATATAAAATTATCTGCTACAATGTCCTACCTGTCAATAACTACTTTAGCTTCAACCACAACAATACAGGAGCACACAATAGATATAAACTCAAGGTAAATCACTCAAAACTCAATTGCAGAAAATACGACTTCAGCAACAGAGTGATCAACGCATGGAATGCACTACCCGACTCTGTGGTTTCTTCCCTAAACCCCCCAAACTTTAACCTTAGACCAATGGTTCCCAACCTTTTTTTGGCCATGCCCCACCTAAGCATCTCTAAAATCCTGATGCACACCATATAATTCTTACTTTACTCAAAAAGTGAACTCTACTCATGTGGAGGAAGCCTAAAAGGCCATTAACTTGGTTTAAACAAGGTTCAAATTGCCCCCATTAAAAATCAAATTGGGCCCCAAGTTGGGAACCACTGCCTGCCTACTGTCGACTCACCCCATTCCTAAGAGGTCTGTCAGGGGCGTGCATAAGCTCACCAGCCTGCCTACCGTCCTTGTCTTAATGTTCCCTTGTATTCGTATCCATTTCATGTATCCAAAATTATGTTTATTCTTATAGATGTTATCTAATGCATGCTTGACGAAATAAATAAAATAAAAATAAATAAAATAAACATCGCCCAACAGAGCGAGCTTTGTAGGGGTTTTTCCAGGCTCGCTCCTAAGCGGGGACAGGGACGAAATGCATCAATTTCTGCAAAGGATCGGCGGTTTGCAATCAATGCAAACCTTGTGCATGAACTTCTACTAGGAACATACTCCTCTGACCCATTTGCAGGCGAAGGAAGCTCTGCCTGCTCCAAGCGTAAGCGTTTCTCCCCCTCTTGCTCGTAACTACACACACATTCTACATCTTCCCAGTCCCACCAGTTAGCGTTGCCCGCTGCCATTTCCCCAGAGTTAACCCCCAGTCCAGGTAGGCTTCCGCCCTCCCGACCTTCCCGACTCACGTTGCCTGCCGGCCACGGAACTTAAAGAAGCCAGCCGGCCCAGCAGAGCCGCCATTTGACCTTCCCTCGCCGCCCTGCGAAGCGGCCCAGCCTCCGCTGCGACACTTCCGGGTCCGGGAGCGGCGGCGGCGGCGAGCGCGCGATTTGAACGAACGTTTTGAATGAATGAGCGAAGCGCCTGGCTTCGGAGGTGCAGGGTCTGGTTTTGCAAAGAGATCGAAAGCGAGGGGGTGAGAGCCGAAACGTTTCGTGTGGTTTTGTAAACGGAGAATTCTGGAGGACCAGCACCCGAGTTCACGTGATGAAGGGTGGAGTAATATTTTAAGGCGGTTTGCGTAAACAGAAAATATCTTACTTCCTTGCTTCCTTCTCTCCTTCCTTTTCCCCTCCCTCCCTTTTTCCTTCCTTTCATCCACCAATTAGGGCATAAAGCCAGCAAGCTGAATTCCATAGCTGGTTCAAACTCGCTTTTAATATATAGTACAGTAGTTCTTTTTCTTCAAACAAATCTGATATTTATGTTATAAGATTTTAGACAAATCTTTCCGTAATACTTTCAAGATTTTAAAAAAAGTTATGATGTGCTTGGAATGGGGCATATTTTATAAATATTTATATAGTGGGGGAGATATGGTACCATTGGACAATGTTGTAAGCTTTCTCTGATATCTTCTTTAGTTATGTTCGCACAACATTTCCTTAATCTTTGTTGTCACCCCATCAGTGAGATAGGCTTATAACAATAGCACTTAGACTTATATACTGCTTCACAGTGCTTTTACAGCCCTCTCTAAGCAGTTTTTACAGAGCCAACATATCACCCCCAACAATCTGGGTCCTCATTTTACCCACGGATGGAAGGCTGAGTCAACCTTGTCATCATTCTAACTGTTTTTGGTTTTTTTTTTAAAGTGTTATTGCCAACAGCAAGTTGAAGCAGTTAATCCTATGTGTATGTGTACTGAGCAGATCCACTTTCCTGCGCAGGGATGTAGCTGGATATGCCTCCCACTGCAATATATTCTATCTGTCTACTTAGAAATGAACCCTACTCAATAAAAAAGTCAAAACTTTAACAATCAGAAACAGAATTTGCAACAACTCATTAAAAAGATGAAAATTCTTCAAAGAGGCTTCATCCTTCCAAAGCAAACTATCTTCCTGGGAGGGGAAAAGAGATTGATGGGCCATTTTAGTGTAGGATTGCTTTTAAATTATAAACAGGGAAGATAATACTGGTAAAGCAATACAAAATCAGTCTTTCATCTAAGGTGTAGTTTCAGTGCAATTGAATAATATTGGCTCTGGTTCTCCTATTTGAGTTGTTCCATATCCATCTTTATCACTTTATAAGTAGAAGTGTCATTCTGTGCTGTTTGGGAATAAAATATACAATTAAAATAACAGGCAACACAATTCATTTCATAATGGGTATTCTCTTTCCCTAGGAGAAATACACATAATTGGTGACAGAATCCTGCTTGTTTCACATCAAAGAAATTGTAGTTTATGAACCTTTCTCTTGTAAGTAAATTTGGAGTATATCTTAATGCAAATAGCTAGAATATATGGAGATCAATATTGTGTATGTAAAAATCAATTACTGTATGTTGATTTTGTCTGGCCGTAATATAGGAAAAAGAAAAGATAGATGATGATATTTGAGATCTTGCATTCTGACTCATTAAAAACCCTCAGGCAGACAAATGACTGGGGGAGAAGTGGGCAAAAGAACTGCTATGGCCCCTTATTGTAATGGTCCCTTGTTTTTTGGAATTCCAGAAAAATGGAATTTTGGAGTTCCCCTGAAAACTTGATTCTCTCACTTTGTAAGGCTCTATAGACCTTCCTGTTCTGCCAATTTGGTGGGTAACTTTAATTTTTTTATTGTACAATCCCTGAGAACAAATTAGTAATATGAATACATGATAAAATATAGTCCTTTTGAAAATATAGAAGGAAGACATCAGCGATGAGTTATTACCATAAATCCTTGGCAGGTCAGTGGGAAAGGTCCACTCCACTGACTTTTGACGCTGCCCTTATTGCAGATGTTTCTTTGTGGGTTATAGGGTGACCACAAGGAATAATAGTGTTCCCCCCTTCCACACATGAACTGTTTAGCAACCAGGGCTGAATAACTAATTGTAGAGTTCCTGGGGGCATGACCCATTTTCACTTGGGTAGTCAGATCATCTGCAACTCCTGGGAACTAGTAGGGGAGCCCACAGAAGGCAATGGATTAATATGTGGCTGGAAAATATCTTTTTCCTGTTCCTCAGATTAGACCTCTTCAGTAGCTCCAAATAGCTCCAAGACTCCAAGCAGCTGCAGGAGGAAGAGAAATGTATTTTTCCACAGCATCCAGAATTCCAAGCTATGTGATCAGTTATCTTTTGAGATAAACAGTCTTCGGGTCTCTAAATTCTTAAAACATGGGCATTGCTTATGCTGGTTGGAAATTTTAGGGACTATATCACGAACACACATGGAGAAGAATCACTTGGGGGAAACTGTACTGAAGATTGTTTTGACATTACATTAGCTAAACCCAATGTGGAAACTTACACTCCTTATCCTGACTTGCAGAAGTATAGGCATTCCTCATGCAGGAGTACACTGGGCAGGAGAATAGAAGGAACAAATAAATGCTGAGATCTGGTGACTTGGTTTTGATTGATCTCTCTCACAGTTGGCTGATTCTTTTCTAGCATTAGACCCTGATCAAGTATCCTTGAAGGAATGTGACTTTTGAAGAGGGAGAACTTTCTGTTGTTGAATTCAACAATTTGCTTTCCCCCCCTCAGATGCCACTCCAACCCAGCGCAGTCTCTTCAGTGCCTGAAGCTAAACATCATGTTCTCAGAACTGGATGAGAGCAACTGTGAAGAACTACCAGTTTTCCTTTCTGTAAACAAACCTCCTTCTGACCCACAAACCAGCCTCCAGCCTTCTCCTGAGAACCAAATAGTTGTGCTCTCTAGCTCAGACTCGGAAGATTCATTCCTTTGCTCACCTGCCAGGAAAAAGCCCTATGGTCCATGCAATTCAGTCAAGATGGCTGCTTCTACAGATGTGAGACTGCAGCTCAGTAGCAAGAGTGAGGAGGAGGAGGAGGAAGAAATGCTTGTCCCCTTGGCCGAAAGGCTGCAAAGGAAGTTGCTGGTAGCCGGACCCTCTACAACCGCTCCTTCGTTTACTAAGATCCAAACAAAGAGTGCCCAAGAGCTCAGTGGGCAAAATAGGCCCTGTGTCAGTGATGAAGAATGGGTGCCCACTTGCTGGCAGGAGCCACTACCTGCTGGCTCAGATCTCCAAGAAAACGTGGCACCCAGCACTTGGGAATTTTCAGACAGTGATCAAGAGCTATATTCATGGGATGCTAAGTCACAATCCTTGCCCCAGCTCCCAGTTCGCATCCCTGATAATAAGATGCAGGATGGTACCCGCCAAATATGCCTGAAGTCCTTTCCTCTTCAGACAAGTACAAGAAAGAACCATCAGGATTTGGACAAAGCTTGCCAGGCTGCCCTGCAGAAGGGCAAAGAGCAAGGAGCTCAGAAGCAGCTGCAGGAGCAAGAGAAACAGAGGAAAGCAGCTTTGGCCCAACTTCGCAAAGCCCAAAGACCAGAGCAGTGTCTGAAACACATTGGAATAGTGTTAGACCCAGGTATGGTTCCCCCCCCACACACACACACTTGGCTTTCTTATCTGTTCTTCTCCTTCTTAGGGAATCCATCTTGAATCACAGCCTCCAATAGGTCTCTTACAGATTAATGGTGCGGATGAGATCCTTGCTGCTTTGCAGTCAATGGAGAGTAGCTATGTGATTGAGAGCCAAATTGTGCCCTGCAGCATCACCTGGAGAAGGAGAACTGGCCTAGCACAGGTATGATAGTATGTGTCCTCCCCCGCAGTCTTTTGTTTGGTAGTTTTGATTAATGAAGTTTCCTTGGTTAATCTTTTCTTCTGAAGGAATCCTGGCCATGACCTAATTGTTGTTCCTTTTTACTAATGGTAACTGTCCTTCTATTTTTGTCCTTCCTATTTTAAATGTATGCTTTGGCTTGAAGGCTGAAGAAGACAACTGGATGGAAGAACCCAATGTCCTAGTGCCAGTGCTGCTCCCAGACTTCATTGCAATGATTCATAACGGCAAGCAGGTAAGATCGGTCTAGCAATGTCCAACCCTAAAAGCGCAAAGCAAAACAAAAATCTCTTGTTCTAAAATACAACACACAACACGTGTTTTTTAAATAATGAATCAGATTTCCCACTGTGAAATAAAGAGTAAGGAGACTCAGGGGCAGTGAATGTTCTCATTTATTATGAAAAGTTGATGCGTCCAAAACTGACCAGCCCTCCTTATGGGTGTATCAGCTGCAATGCTTTTGCTTGACAAATTTAGGGAGCAGAATTGGAGAATGGAGAACATCAGTTTTCACTAGAATGGAAAGGATTTGAAACAAAAAGAATGTGGCCTTGCTACATTTAGCTTTACAGTGGCCTATTGTAAGTTCTTATCAGTACATTCCATTGCAACTCTTGAATTTCAAGATGCAAATGTTTTGTTTTGTTTTCCTAACTAAGACCATTATTCCCTGTAGGAAGTAATCTGAGGAAGGGCAGGAAGTAATCCAAAATTTATTTGTAGATAGCAGAAGGGCAAGAAATAATCTTGAGATTTATTATGCTATTATTTATGGACATGTATGCATGCAGCATTTTCGTCTCCTTTCTGACACGTATAAATATGAATGCATCTTTTTGACTTCTCTTTAGGAGGAGACTCCCTACAGAATGTACTGTGTAACTAACACTGCTATGCACCTTGATTATTTCCTTTGGGCATTGCATTTTGATTTCCAAAGCAGTGGGCTCTCAGTGGCCACCAGGCCTAGTTGCTGAATATCTCCTCCTCTTGCTGGGAAGCCACAGTGAGAACGATCTCTGGTTCTCAGGATGGGCTAGTCAAGTGCATTGGGTCAACACTGCGCAATGCAAAATGCTGGATAAAATGATCCTTTGGAATAGTCCACCAAGGCGTTTCTGTTGCTTTAGCAGGAGAAATCATCTGAGCTGTGTCTAAGAGGCTGGAAGGGCTGCACATCTTTGCTTCAGTCCAAAGAGCTAAAGAACTATCCTTTCTGACCTTTTGAATTTTTGCAGCCTAGGATGGAAAGTCCATCTGAAACACTGCAGAGTTTTGTGGCGAACATCACAGAGAAAATTCCTGGGAAAACGCTGTCATTGGCAGTAACAGAACTAGAAAAACACTTCAGGTTAAAATTTACTTTTCATTTCTGAAATAATAAATAAATAAATAAATATCTATCTATCTATCATCTATCTATCTATCTATCTATCTATCTATCTATCTATCTATCTATCTATCTATCTATCTATCTGACATACATCGATCCTTTAAATCAGATGCTTTCTGTTCTTGATAGGCCAGGCCACTCCAAGATAAATTACTGCTTAAAACACGGAAGAAATTCCTACCCTCTGAAATCTCATAATTTGATCTTTGAGGCCCTGGGAAACACCTTAGGGTGGGGGTTGTTCAAATCTCAGGGAACCTCATTTAAGAAGGCACAGTCCTGGGATCCCACTAGATGGCATTGTTTAACTAAAGTAGTCCGGAGTGTACCCACCCTGCAGATTGGATTGGCTAGGCTGATACTATGGTTAACCTCTCAGAGGAGGCCCAGATAAAAAGATGCAGCTTCAACAGCAGCTGACATTAAAATATTGGGAATACACTTCTATTAGGAAGTAGTTCTAGAGCAGAGTGCCACAACCCAAAAGGCCAGAGTTTGGGTATCTCCTAACACCTCCCCAGATATTGCCCATCCACGGCTACAGTTTCAGAAGCTGAGATGATCTCCTTGAAATGAATCCAAGGTTTATAGTCCAGAGGTGGTATTCAGTCGGTTCTGACCAGTTCTGGAGACCCAGTAGCAGAAATTTTGAGTAGTTCAGAGAACCGGCAAAGACCACCTCTGACTGGCCTCGCCCCCATCCATTCTATGCCTACCGAGTCCCAGCTGATTGGCTGCATCATCTTCTGTTGCCCTGTGCAGAATGGAGCTGGAAAGCAGGTTAGTGGGGTGGGGTGGAAATGGGGATTTTGCAGTATCTTTCCCCTGCCATGCCCACCAAGCCACACCATGCCATGCCCACAGAACCAGTAGTGAAAAAAATTGAATCCCACCACTAATGTATACATCAGTGAATTGAATTGTGTCTTCAGTTCTCAGAAACCCAAGTCACAAAAGAAGCTGCAGCAAGCAGAGCAAAGTAGCAGCAAGGCACAGGAGGAAGGCAAGCCAAGGAAACGGAAAGAAAAGGCCATTCCAGTTTCTCAGTTGTCTAGGCTGGATGTGGAAGAAGTAAGTAAACCTGGTGCAGAGGGTTGTGTGGCTGGCTATCTCAGCCATGTCTCAGATTCTTCCTTGGGATCATCACCTCTTCTGGAAATGATGTTTTTTCTGCTGCCAGATCGGGCTTCAATCTCCAAGGGAGGCTAATGGTGAACCCTGAAATGTCTCTCCTTGCAATACACATCCACATATTAAACTAAATAAGGTAGGCTTCAGATGCACAGATTGAAAGGAGGAGACTGCATGATGCAATCAGCAAGGAAGATAGGTGAGTGAAGGATGCCAGGAATCATGACATTCAGACATTAGAGAAGCAACCCTAGCCAATTTTTTTTCTTCTCTTTTTTGTAAGCCGCCCAGAGTCCTTCGGGATTGGGCAGCATATAAATTTTATAAATAAATAAATAAATAGCAATTTAATGGGTTTTGAAGTCTGTTTTTGTTCAGCATTAAGATGGCATACTTAAATTATGAAAGAACACAGCTTATACAGCTATTTCTAGATTCCAGGAAACTTTTAATTCCATCCCCATTCATCCTAATCACAGAATTGTTCATTCTGATCTGGTGCTCTTCCTAGTGGCCAAGTGCTAGCTTGGAATTTGGGGAGTTGTGATCCGAATACAACTGAAAGGCACTGGATCGGAAAAGACTGCCTTATAAAATGGTACTCAGGACAGCAGAATATGCCGGCCAAAAAGAGATAACGACGCTCTGAACTACTGGGGGCAGAGGGAAATGTTTTTGGATCCAATGAGCTGGAAGAGTGGCCATCCTGAAGGAAATAGTGCCACCCGTTATGAAATAGTAACTTATGTCTAGTGTCTTTCTTGATATATATATTTTTTTAAGATACGTCTGTTTTCATCCTTGCTTGTTCAGGCTCTGGTTGAGCTGCAGCTTCACACAGGTGTCCAGGTTCAAGTGCTTGCAAACTGGAAGGAGTTTGGAGAATTTGCTAGTATGTTCACTAAGGCTGTGGCTGAAGCCCCATTCAAGTGAGTGAGCTAACAAAGAGTATATGCATAGTATCTAAGGCTATCTTGTGTACCCATTGCATACATTCCTGGACAGGATTTGCTCATGGTCACTTGTGCTTTAATCATTCCTGATAGGACGATTGCAGCATCTGTGCATGGTGCTTCACTAGAAGAGCACCTGAAAGCTTAAGTTGGTCCAGAATGCAACGTTGCACAGTGCAGCTTGTTGTATCTATGTGATATGGCTACTTCATGAGCAGCCATGGCTCCCAAGAGGCTTCTAAGTGCAATTCAAAGTCCTGGTTATCAGCATTAAAGCCCTACTCAATTTCAGGAGCACCTGCTCACCCCATATACCCCTACGAGGAGGCCATGCTCCAGGTTCCCTTTTTTAAGAGCCAAATATGGTTACTTTTAGAAAAGCCATATTTTTTCCTAAAAAATACATTTTTTAAAAATGTAAAAAATGTAAAAAAATAAAAAGCTACATTTTCCCCAGACATTTGTGACCAGCGGAGTTGTCTCTATTTGTTTGTTTCATTGCCGTGCTTGGTTTTTATTTTATATTTTGGGTTGCTTTTTTAATGTTAGCTTTTTTCCCGTTTATTCTCTGTGTTGTATACTGCCTACTCAATTGTTTGAGTTGGTAGCCCTAAAAAACCCATTAAATAAATACATTCTGTGAATTCCTGGCACATTTGCCGTAATCTGCGTCTTGTTCCTATTTTATTTCATTTCTAATTTTCTACCACAAATCATCTTCGTCTGTTTTGCAAGGAAAGTCTTGGTGTCACTGCGCACTATAGGTAGATGCCTTACAAAAGGGGTTATTTACATCAAAATTTAGCAATTAAGATGTAGGCAAAGTAATGAAGCACGTGTTTGCCAGATGTTTTAGAAAAGAGACGAGTTTGGCCCATATTGTGCTTATCTCTCGAAGTAATCCAATTCCTTCAAATATCATTCCGTCAAACAAAGTGCCCGACTTCAAATATGGCATCTGTATGAAGATCCCATCTTCCAGCTTTTGATTTGCATACAGCAACAAAAACATCACAAGAGATGGTTTGTTTCAATATTTTGCCACATTTCTTCCTTGTCGTTTTTTGTAGAAAGGAAAAAAATAAAACCAGCTTCTCCTTCTGCCTTGAGGGAGACTGGTGTAGAGGTGTGAAAGTGGATCGTACTGGAAAAGGACTGCTTCAGGTATGGAAGAGACAGATTCAGCAACTCAACCGAGTCAGTCTGGAGATGGCCAATGCCATTGTAGCCCAGTACCCTTCTCCTCTGCTTCTGATACAGGCAAGGCTTTACATTTCTATAAGAAGGTATATTCAATGTGTGCATGCCAATTCATATCCAGCTAGCAGAAGAAATTTAAAATCTCATGCTGAAATTCTCAGATGGTACAAGAAAAAAGAGACTGTTTCACATAGAAAACCTAGATTTTGGAAGTAAACTGATTTTTGTTTTTCATATATTCTGTTGGATGATATTCCAGTACTTCAGAACCATTGACAAAAGTATTGTCCTCAACATACGACCACAATTGAGCTCAATTGTTGTTAAGCAAGATAGTTATAGAATTTTGCTTCATTTTACATCTTTTCTTGCCAGAGTTGTTAAGTGAATCACTGCACTTGTTAAGTTAGTAACAGAGTTGCTGAGTGAATCTAGGTTCCCCATTGACTTTGCTTGTCAGACAGTCACAAAAGGTGATTTACATGACTCTGGGGCACTGCAACCCTCATAAATGTGATCCAGTTGCCAAGCATCCGAATTTTGATTACATGAGCATGGGGATCCTGCAACGGTTATGTGAAAAGCGGTCGTAAGTCACTTTTTTCAGTGCTGGTGTAACTTCAAAGAGTCACTAAACGAATGGTTGTAAGTCGAGAATGGCAGTTGGTCTTACCTGAACTGCATGTTTTGAAGAAGGTGTGGGAGGAGTAACCAATGGTATTAACCCAGCCCTTTTGCCTAGGAGACTGAGGTAATCTTTTGAGGCCACACCTACGTCCCTAAAGGAAGGACAGACAAAGAACAGCACAACACAAATCCTTCCTGTCTGCTATTGCTTGACCACTGAGCTAACTCAGGCCCTTGGCGCAGGGCGCCCTGCACAGGGGGAGAAGTGACTCCTCCCACACCTTCTTCTAAACATGCAGTTCAGGTAAGACCAACTGCCAGTTTCCGAAGTGAGGTGTGGGAGGAGTAACCAATGGGACATACCAAAGCTAGATGTCCTAGGAGGGAGTTAATGGGCCTGAGCCCCTGGAGAGTCAAGGACTCCCTGCAACACCCTCCTGCCGAAGGCTGCTTCCGCAGAGGCGTAAGCGTCTAGCCGATAATGCCTAATGAAAGGTGAGGGAAAAGACCAGACGGCAGCCCTGCAAATCTCCTCTATGGGTGCCTGGGTGGACCAGGCTGCTGAGGTGGCCGCACTTCTGGTGGAGTGCGCTGGGATGCCCTCTGGGACCTGAAGTCCCCGTGCCCCGTAGGCCTGAGAGATGGCCGCTCTAATCCACCTGCTAATGGTGGCCGGGGAAACCCTGGCACCTCGGGTGGATGGCTGATAGGATACGAAGAGGGCTTCCGAATGCCTAAAGGGGGCTGTGCGCTTCAGGTAAATGTGCAAGGCCCTTCTGACGTCCAATCTGTGCCAAGATCTTTCCCTATCCCTGGAGGGTTGCGGACAGAAATCCAGCAGTACTATCTCTAGGGCCCTGTGGAATGGGGAATTGACCTTGGGCATGAACGCGGGGTCCAGCCTGAGGATGACCCGGTTCTCTAGAAAGGTGCAGAGATCCGCTCTGTTGGAGAGAGCGTTGATCTCAGATACTCTCGTGGCTGAGGTGATGGCAACCAGGAAGACGACCTTAAGGGTCAAAAACTGAACGGAAACCTCCCTCAAGGGTTCAAATGGTGCCTCCGTCAAGGCCTGGAGGACTGTGTGTAGGTCCCAGGTGGAGATTCGATGGACCACTGGGGGTTTCAGATTCGCCACTCCCTTGAGGAAGCGCCTTAGGACCGGATGTTGGGATAAAGGGGGAGCATTCACCCCCCTCAGGACCGTAGAAAGGGCGGAGACCTTGGCTAGGGGCCAAACCCTTCTCTAGTCCCTCCTGGAGGAAGTCCAGAACCTGTGGTACAGAGGCTGAAGCTGGGCGGAGATCCTTAGCTTGGCACCAGTCTGTGAAGGCCACCCAGGAGGCATTGTAAATACGAGTGGTGGACTGTCTCCTGGACGCCTCCACGGTCTTAATGACCTTCTCGGAAAAATGAGCCTCACTCAGCTGCTCCCGCTCAATCGCCAGATGGTCAGATGAAGCCACTCCGGATCCGGATGCTCCAGGGACTCCTGGTGTAGGGACACCTCCCCCGCTGGGATCCTCCAGTGGGGGGCTGAGGACAGATCCACTAGGTCTGCTAGCCAGGGACGGTGTGGCCAAAAGGAAGACCTCCCCAGCTACTGAATCTATAATGGATCCTAGGTGCTGGAGTCTGGTGGATGGGACCAGGCGACTCTTCTCCAAGTTGATGGAGAATCCCAGAGCCCTGAGGGTGTCGATGGTGGTCCCCAGGTCCTCCTTGGCAGATTCTGGGGACCTAGCTAAGACGAGGATGTCGTCTAAGTAACAGAACAGACGGACTGGGAAGGAGCGCAGGTGGCCTGCGGCTGCAGCCAACACCTTGGCGAAGGTCCTGGGGGCTGAGGCCAGCCCAAAGGGAAGGGCCCTATATTGGAAGTGGTTGCCCTCGTGGGAAAACCTAAGCAATAGCAATAGCAGTAGACTTATATACCGCTTCATAGGGCTTTCAGCCCTCTCTAAGCGGTTTACAGAGAGTCAGCATATTGCCCCCAACAATCTGGGTCCTCATTTTACCCACCTCGGAAGGATGGAAGGCTGAGTCAACCCTGAGCCGGTGAGATTTGAACCGCTGAACTGCTGATCTAGCAGTAGCCTGCAGTGCTGCATTTAACCACTGCGCCACCTTGGCTCTTGCCAAGGAATTTGCAGTGTTCCGGGGCGATTCTGATGTGAAGGTAGGCCTCCATGAGATCGATGGAGGCCAGGAAATCGCCTGATCGGATGCCCTCTAAGATGGATTTTAAGGAGGCCATCTTAAACTTACGGAAGACCACCCTGGAATTGAGTAGTTTAAGATCCAGGATGGCTCTCCACCCCCCTGAACTCTTGGGGACTAGGAATAGGTTCAAGTAGAAACCGGAGCCCTTCTCCCTCTCTGGGACCCTCTCAATGGCCCTGATCTCTAACAGGTGTTTGGCCTTGGCCTTAAGGGCCCGTTTGGTCGGATCTGTGGAGGAGGCGAAGGTGAGGAACCTACTAGGGGGTAGTGAGCGAAACTCCAACTGCAGCCCGAGCCTTACAGTCTGGAGGACCCACTCATCTGAGGTGACTCGTTCCCAGGCATTCGCGAAAAGGGAGAGGCGACCGCCAATAGGGTGATCCACGGACAGATCACTTGAACCTGCGGAAAGGGTGACCGCCTCCTCCTCGAAAGGGCCGCTTGTCCTGCTGTTGACCTCTGAACCTGCCTCTATGGAACTGCCTATCCCCCTGCCTGTGGAACCTGGGGTTCTGGTACCTCTGGTTCTGGGTCTCCACTTCAGGCGGCCAGTACGAGGTTCTCCTGGGATATGGAGCATGCCGGAAGTCTGAGCGTCTGGTGGTCGCTGGGAAGACCTTCCGCTTGTTCTTATCCTCCACCAGGATAGGATCCAGCGCAGTTCCGAACAGCTTATCACCAGTGTAGTCTGCTCCTGTTAAGTGCCACTTAACCCGGGACTCTGCCTGCCAGTGGCGTAACCACAGCAGGAGCCTAGACGCCACTGAAGATGACATTGCCTGAGACGCATACTTAACTGCGTCCAGGGTGGCATCTGCTGAGAACTGCGTGGCTGCCAGCATCTTGGAGATGTCCTGCAACAAACGAACTTCTGAGGCCGGAGTCCTGTCCCTCAGCTGCTCCAACCACAGCACCGTGGACCTGTTGAAAAAAGAAGCCGAAGCGGCTGCCCTAATGGCCCATGTTATAGCTTGGAACGTCTTACGCAGTACAATGTCCTCTGCCTTGAGACAGCTGGCGATGTCCCCTGTGATCACCGCTGACGCTGAAGCTAGGGTGGCAACCAGGTTGTCCACCTCAGGAACCTGGAGAGCTTGGGCAAAGGTTGGGTTAAGGTTATAGAATTTCCTCTCATTTCCCCATGGAGTGGGAAAAGACCCTGGCTTCACCCACTGAGATTTGAGCACCTGTAGAAACATTTCTGGCGTGGGGATCTCCTCCTTCTGTCCCTGAATCCGCGTTCTTCTCTCTTCTGCCGCTGATCTGCGGTCTGAGCCACCGGCAGGCACCGCTCTGGAGCCCTCCACGCATCACTGGCGGAGTTGGTCCTAAAGGCAGCCTCTTCTGGCTTCACTGGTGCCTTTTGAGCGCTTTCGGCATCCGTAGGAGAACGCCGATCACACGCTCATTCACATGCTCAAGATGACGATGGCAAGATGGCGACCGCCGACCTGCAGTCCGAGCCTCCTCCTGGAGCTGGGGAGCGCTGTGGTGATCTCTGATGGATCCCCGGGCCTCCGCTGGTCTTTGTCGGCCTTTTCCGAGGCCGCACGGTCACTCCTATCGCCCCCGCGATGCGGAGGCTTCCCCCCCTCTTACGTGACCGTCCGGTCGCTTGGGGCGCGCGCACACGCTAGCAAGCAGCGAGGCTTGGATTCTAGCAGTGCTGAGCATGGCAGAGGAGGGGTGCAGCGATGCAGTTGATGGATAAAGGTAAAATCCATTTCTAAGGAAAAAAACCCTGTAGAAAAAATCCTAAGTCTTCAAAATGAAGGGAGAGTCAGAGAAACACTCCTTTTAGGCCGGAGACTGAGGTTAATCTGGAGAGGTCAGAAGGAGGAATGTAGGTGTGGCTTCAAAAGATTACCTCAGTCTTCTAGGCAAAAGGGCTGGGTTAATACCATTGGTTACTCCTCCCACACCTCACTTCAGAAACCTACCTAATTACTCAGATGCTACATTTAATTGTGCTTAAAGAGAGCTTATTCCCTAAGCAAGTAGATACAGTATCCTCCTAAAAAGATGACCTAACTTGGTCCCATTATTGGTAGTCAGCTATGCATATGTGATTCTAGTCTACGTGTCATCAGTTTCCATGGAATGACTGAAGTTGGAAAAATTGCTGCTCAGCTAGGAATAGAATTTCACACTACTTTCCTTTTCCATCTTCTGCCCGACACATTTATCATAGGTATCAAAACAATTATGAACTATCCAAAAGAACATGTATGTTTACTTATAGAAATAATGTTTTGTGTTCTGGCTGCCTCCAGGCTTATGACAGTCACACTTCTGAGCAGGAGCGACACAATCTTCTTGCGGAGGTTCCTGTCCGTCGTGGCGATGGAGTGACGACGACAACAAGGCGAGTTGGTCCAGACCTCTCCAAACGGATTTATTTGCAGATGACTTCTCGTAACCCTGACCTTTCCCTGGATGTTACTGGTTGAGCTTAAAGTGTGGATTTCTCTAAAACTCTGCTCAAGCAACTTTTAAAAACATAATTACCGTACTTCCTCTAAATTAAACTTTTCTGACGCTACTGCTTGGATCTCGATCCAAACTGATTCTTTTATCCTGTGGAAATCTTCGTAAAACCCATTTATGAAGATAAACATTTGATGGAAATTAAGAACTGACGTTCTTTCTCTGTGTCATTATATACATACATACATACATACATACATACATACATACATACATACATACATTCATACATACATACATACATACATACATACATAATTTAGAGTTACAACCCCTGGTATGCCCAAATATGGGAGGAAGTTTACTGCTTCCATTCTCTGCCTATTGGCTCGTCACAAGAGACCATCCAGACAGAAACCCAATATTTTACTGTTGCCTTTGTTACATTTATGTTGTATTTGTGCTGATAAATAAATAAAGGGAGACTAGTATAGATCTATTTCAAGCTATTTAGCTCTCATCAACTAGCCATACCCTTACTGGGATTATACAGCACAGATTCTAATCCCAGTAAGGGTATGGCTAGCTGATGAGAGCTAAATAGCTTGAAATAGATCTATACTAGTCTCCTTTATTCATTTATCAGCACAAATACAACGTGTGTGTGTGTGTGTGTGTGTGTGTGTGTGTGTATATATATATATATATCAGCACAAAATGCAATATATATATTTTACATATATATATATACATATATTACATATTAGGCAGTTGTGTTAGCCACTAAGCCACAGGTTCTCCTCCTTTATCATCTGAATATATATATATACATACATACATACACACACATACATACATACATACATACATACATATATATATATATATATATATATATATATATATATATATATACATACACATATACATATATATATACATATATATATACATATATATATACACATATATATATACATATATATATACATATACCAGAATGCAGCCGCGCGAGCGATTGTGGGTGCACCTCGGTACACCCACGTTACACCTATCCTCCGCGAGCTGCACTGGTTACCGATCAGTCTCTGGATACGCTTCAAGGTGCTAGTCGTAACTTATAAAGCCCTTCATGGTATTGGATCTGGGTACTTGAGACCGCCTGCTGCCAATTACCTCCCACAGACCCATTAGATCACACAGGGTTGGCCTCCTCCGGGTTCCATCTACTAGCCAATGCCATCTGGCTACTACCCGGGGGAGGGCCTTCTCTGTGGCAGCTCCAGCCCTCTGGAACGAACTCCCCGCAGGGATTCGGACCCTCACCTCTCTCCAGGCCTTCCGAAAAGCCGTCAAAACCTGGCTTTGCCGGCAGGCCTGGGGTTGATGAGTTCCCTCCCCTCTCGACTTGTATGGTTGCGTGACTCTTGCTCATTTTAATTATCTGTATTTCGTTTTTATGTTACCCTTTTCCCCTTTTGAATTGTTCGCCGCCCTGAGTCCTTCCCGGAGAAGGGCGGCATACAAATAATAAAATTCAATTCAATTCAATTATATAAATATATATATTTAAAGTCACAACCCCTGGTATGCCCAAATATGGGAGGAAGGTCACACTTCCACTCTCTGTCTTCGGCTCGTCACAAGAGACCATCCAGACAGAAACCCAATATTTTTTACTGTTGCCTTTTTGTTATCAGCATAAATATAACATATATAATATAAATAAAATTTGGCTGTGCGAGTGTGTGTGTGTTCCAGCATAATTTTGGAATACCTTGAGCAATTTCAACCAAACTTGGTACACAGATGACTTACTCTCTATTACTCTCTAGAGACAAATGCTGGGGGGGGGGGGGGGGGGAGACACAGACTTAACAACCCTCTTAACATCTCTGTTAAGATGCAGCCTGTTGTGCCTTTAAATTACTTCTACTGTACTGCCATAAAATGGATTCTACTGTACAGCACAGTGGAATTGCTATGGTAAAGGCTTCACAATACTCTACAAGGAGGCTCCCTCTGGTAGGGATGAAAATCCAATATTAGAAATTACATTTGGTCTGAACATTTCCCCCCTATAAATAAATACCCGGGCAATGGCAGATTATCGGCTAGTACATTATAAATTTTAGAGGGCTCTTTTAAAAAATAAAAATTATCTGAAACCTATGAGCTGAATGGCTTCCAATAAACAAGCGAAATATTTCATTTCCTTAACTTAGCATTATTTACCATTGTTTTAGAAAGTATATTTGAACATAGATGTGTACACTCTTTGTAACGTAATAAGTATAGCCTATAAAGAATTCAATAAACAGCATTTGTCAGGTAAAAGCTTTTGAACTGCAGCTCTGCTAAGTGATTCTGGACTACCTCATCCAGCAAACTTTGGCATTTCTATTTTATATGCTCTTTGCCCATTTTGAACCGTTACCAAACTATGCATTCTTCTCTCGCACACTATTACTCCTGAAATGGATGTTAAACTGTATAGTTTCTCAATGCAGGAACCTGTACTCTGTAGAAGGCTGTATAAATGGAAATTTTTTTTAAAAAGTCTGGAGGGTATAGTTTCTAGAAATACGTGGCACAGGTTTCAATGCTATGGTTCTTATTATAGAGGTTACAGAAGTTTCTCTAACCCACATTTATGCTTTTAAATTCCCACCATTTCAGTCTTATTAATACACATCTATCTAGAAGCTTCAATGGCTTTAGTTTTATCTAAATCGACTGCTTTAGAGAATGTAAAATAGCTGAATTTCAGGTAGCAAAAGGAACTTTTTTGTAAGAACAGCAAACAGAAGCTTTTGCTAAGTTCAACCATAATACAGTTTTTGCTTACCATGTTGAGGCAGCCTAGTCAAATGTTATTTGTTCAGAAATGTACAGAGATGTCTCTAATCTATAGGGACATGGTAGCTCAGTGGCTAAGATGCTAAGCTTGTTGACCAGAAAATGCAAGTAGAAAAATAGGGACCACCTTTGGTGGGAAGTAATTTAGTAATTTAATAGATTTGTATGCCGCCCAATCCTGTAGGACTCTGGGCGGCTAGGTAACTGTTGTGTGCGCCTTCAGCATTTACTCATGCTGGTCACAGGACCACGGAGTTGTCTTCAGACAGTGCTGGCTCTTCAGCCTTGAAATGAAGATGAGTACCATCCCCTAGAGTCGGAAACGACTAGCAAATATGTGCGAGGGGAACCTTTACCTTATCTAATCTATGGTCTGTTAACATCTAATCTTTGGGTACACCATTGATAGAACCTTGCCAATTTGTTCTTTGGTCTTCAGCAAAATCAGAGAATGTAGATGTCTACCAAAATATTATATTTGGGCATATGCAGAAGTATGTATTTGTTTCTATCCAGAGCAATGTTTCTCATCCTACTAACTTTTAAGATGTGTGGACCTCAGTTCCAGACATGGCCACACATCTTAAAAGTTGCTAGGTTGAGAAACATTGTTCTTGAAAGACTTGAATACATTTTCCCAGCAGTGCAGTGTAGATTAGATGCTGTAATATGCACGTTTAAGGTTTTGGATGTGAAACATCACATTTGGATGTATAAAGCAACAGAGAAATACTGCCTGGGCGGGCATGTAACAAGAACTAAGCAGGAACCAGGCAGATTTTCTATACTTGAATGTGAGTCCTCTAGGATAGTGTTTCAAAACCTCAGCTGCTTTTGAAGATATATGGACTTCAACTTCCAGCATGCTGGGTAGAAAATTGTGGGAGCTGGAGACCACAAATCTTAAAGTGGCTGAGGTTGAGAAACTACAGCAGGGATCCCCAATTCCCAGTCCATGGACCGGCACCGGTTCATGGCATGCCAGTAACCGATCCATGCAAACAAGCTAAGCCCCATCCACGGGATGTAGGCAGCATGTGTAACCATGCCTCCCCTGGCCCGCAGAAAAACCTCTCTCCATGGAACTGGTTCCTGGTGCCCAAAAGGTTGGGGGCCACTGCTCTAGAGAGTATTAAGTCTGTAGCTATACAAAAAAGTGGGAAAACATTTTGAAAGAAGGCACTGGCAAATCATGTTCATATTGTTCATAAAGTCACCAGGAGTCAAACTGGATTTGAAGGAGTTTTTATGTAACAATAAACTTAGCTCTCAACTGTATGGATGATTTAGCCATCTGGTATAAAGGTTTCCAGAATGAGCATCTTTGCTAGAATGGTAATATGCAAAGGCTGTTGCGTAGTAAAGCTTTTTATAATGACAAGCTAGCTTCACTTGATAAGCAGTTTTTTTCTACAGACCAGAAGTCTATGGTTTGCAGCCTAAAAAAGGCTCCACTCTGGAAAAAGAATACGTTATTTATCAAAAAGATACAGTAAAGAAGATCTGGGCCAACATCTGCTCTGTTTAAAGCCGCCATTGCTAAACAACTGAAAGTGATTTTCACCAGAGTTTATAATTCCATAGGAATTCTGGCTATGTTAATATGGGGGTGGGGGGGGGGGAGCAGGAGGCAAGTGTCCTTCAGAGCCCAGACAGCATTATTGCTGTGAGTTTGGCTGCAGTATATTTTGAAAGATTTCACGACTTGGTAAAAAGGTTAATGCATCTTCATACAGCATATTCACACTGACACACAGTGGCTGGTGCTGTAGCTCTGTAACCCTACAAACAGCCAGAGTGCTCAAGGCACCTAACAGGAGAAGCAGAAACATCTTCAGCAAAATTCTAGACCAAGAGCGTTCCTTTTTCAGTGGATGAGACGGATGGGAAACAGAGGGTTCTGTAAAAAAAACAATGGGAACAAAAAAGTTGTTATTAAACTGATCGCCAAATAAAAATAATCAATTCCATGCTAAGCAGCAAAATCAATTTTGCCTCAGACCTAACTCCATAAATTCAAAGTACATCCAGTGTGAAATCATCTCTGCTATTTAAGGAATACAAAGCAGAACAAGTAAATTAATTGGACTCTTCCATGTTTAACTGATCCTATCAAGGCAAACATATGAGGGTTGTTAAACTCAACCCAAATAGTTCAGCGAACCTTCCTATCCAGCCAAGATCTTTCCGTACTTTTAAGACTTCTGCTCCCCAGAGAATGAGTGCTTTGATATTTGATTAATTGGTATTTTTTTCCTAATGGCTAATATATTAGCCTTGCTGATATAAAAAAATAAAAGGCTACTAATATGGCTAAATTATATAACCACAATCTTCTACTCAGTTCTGAAAGCTGGCAACAGAAAGAGACTGGGCAAATAAAACATCTCAATAGATATGTGGCTTGCTCACTTTTTTTTGCCATTTTTGGATTATCCCCCCTATGGGTTTCAGGCTGTCTGTAGACTATATATGTGCTGTGTCCTTGTTGGTCTTTCTGTGACGGCATATTTACCAAACTTAGTCATGATAATTTCTTCCCTATTTCAGATAATTCTTATCTTTCTTTAGATAAGAATATTATTTTCTTACTTTGATTTTCACCCTTTTCTCTTCTTTGTTGTGTTGTCATTTTCTGCTTTGCAATTCTAAGAGCATCATATTCTCTTCTCCGACGTTCTTTCTCTTCAGCCTTCTCCCGCTTACGTAGTTCCTTCTCTTGAGCCTCTCTCACTTGCCGCTCTGCTTCACGCTTCTTCTCTAGCTCTGCACACAAGCATAAACCCAAAATATTTCTTTTAGAAGACTGCACCTTCACACTGCTCTATCCAATCAGGAGAAACAGGCTTTGCGGATTTATCTCAAATAAGAAAGTTGCATTTACCAAACAGGCTCTCTTGAATTTGTATCCAGCACAACCAAGATGGCCTGCAAGGCCAGTGTATCAATTTTTATGCTGTAACATAGGAGGTATTGAGAACACAGACTAGCAGTGATGGCTTCTCTTCACCAATCATAAACAGCCAAATTGTTGTGGTCCGCCAGCGGCCTGCAGAGCTGGCAGCAGAGTCAGACAGTGAGGAGGTTGGGGAGGAACCTGGGCCAGTCCTGGAGTCTGGTGAAGGCTTGGATGAAGGCTCTGCGTCGGAGGCAGAGAGGGGGCCAGGGCCATCTGGGAGTTATGTGCTGCCTCCTGAGCCTCCAGAGTTGGACAGCAGCGAGGCAGAGTAACAGGCTCTCCCTGTTCCCAGTGTGTGCATGGGCAGAGCGTCCAGAAGGCAAGAACAGTTAAAACAGAAGGGGCGACTCGGAAGTAAGGTTTGGAACTGATTGGCCCCTCCCATAGGACATAAAGGAGGAGCAAAGGCACATGAGCCTTTGCAAGGAAGCAACTTGGTCCATGCTGGTCAGTTTATCTTCTGAAGCTCCGTTTTGATTCTTTACTCCGTGTGGCCTTGCCAAGCTAATTGCCAATTAAGTCTTTGGCAGTGTGGCAGTGCGTCAAGGAAGATAAAAGTGGGTTTTATCAGCCTTATCCTGAAGGACTTTTGCAGCCTACTGTAGAACTCCTTACGATTACTAGTCAAGAATGCAAGTAAGGACTGTGATGATGCTATTATACACCTTGGCACAAATGATCTGACCCAAAAAGATGTACTTTCTGTGAAGAATGATTTCCAGAGCTTGGGGTATGAACAGTAGTATAGGTTGTAGGCTTATCTTTTCAGAGGTTTTAACAGTATATAAGGAACAAAAAGGGAAGGGCCAGCGTGTAGCAGAGTTTAATATGTGGCTAAAGGAGTGGTGTAAAAGGGAAGGCTTTGGTTTTATTAGTCATAATGTCTGCAGCTGGTCCAATTAAAAACTGTACAAAAGAGATGGTTTGCACCCATCCAAGAAAGAGACTGAGTTACTTGGCATTAAATTCACAGATTTTCTGGATAAACATTTAAACTGAACAGCGGGACAGAATTAATTGATATAGAACATTTCTGTCCCCAGCAATCTAAAATTCATAGGGTTATCAGTGCATGTAATATAGATGTTTGTGAGTAAGATTATCAGTCCTGCTGCCAAGCAAAACCAAGCATTTAATAGTGAGTGCCATACTATGTGCATGAATCATACAAGTGGCAAGAAAATTGGGGCAGTCAGACATAACACAGGTTATGTAGACAGTAAACACAGCATCAATCAAAATGGACTCAAATGTCTATACACCAAAGCACAGAGTATGAGGAATAAACAGGGTGAATTAGAAATTCAAGTAAATGAAGGCAGATACGATATTGTCGCCATTACAGAAACTTGGTGGGATGAAACCCACAAATGGAACATACAGCTAGAAGGATTTAAATTATTTAAAAGAAATAGACCAAATAAAAGAGGAGGTGGAGTTGCACTATATTTAAGAAATAACTACATCTCTACAGAAATAGAGCACAACAATGATGAGAACTATCTTGAATGCATTTGGGTCAATATTAAAGGTTGGGGGGAAATGACATTGCCATAGGTCTAAATTACAGGCCACCCAACCAAGCAGAGGAAGTGGATGAACTTTTTGCTAGTCAGCTAACTAAGGTATGTAGGAAGCACACCATAATAGTAATGGGGGATTTTAACTACCCTGACATCAACTGGGAAATAAACTCTGCACCAAGTGGAAGATCCAACAGGTTCCTAACAAACCTAGCACACAACTTTGTTTCCCAAAAAGTAGAGAATGGAACAAGGGGATCAGCCATATTGGACTTAATTCTCACTAACAGAGAGGAATTGATAGAAGATGTTGAAGCAACAGGAACCCTGGGGGCAAGTGACCAAGCAATATTGGAATTCAACATTATGCAAACACAAGTAGTAGAACAAAGTCAAACTAGAGTCTTGGACTTTAAAAGAGCTAATTTCAATAAACTTAGAGAGAGCTTGGGAAGAATTCCATGGATGAGAATCCTCAAGGGGAAAACAACCCAAGAAGCTTGGGAAATTTTGAAAAATGAGATTACAAAAACCCAATCTAGCACAATACCAATGAGGAAGAAAAATAACAGCTCCTAAAAGAAATCCTTCCAATTCTGCTATTGTATTTTATTTGGGACTCATTACGGGCTGTGAATGAATGCAATTCACAGCCTTTGAAATAAAAAGAGGGTTTTGGGGATTAAGCGTGTGCTTTTTACTGTATCAGGAAGACTAGGTCAGAACACAAATCAACTCTTCAATACATAGCTGTTTTGTAATATATAGATAGATCTCAACTTATGACCACAATTGAGAAATTTGTTAAGTGAGCTTTGTCCCATTTTACAACTTTTCTTGCCACCTTTGTTAAGTGAATTACTGCAGTCGTTAAATTAGTAACACGGTTGTTAAGTGAATCTGGTTTCCCACTGACCTCTTGTCAGAAGCTCACAAAAGGAGATCACATAAATGTGGGACACTGCAACCGTCGTAAGTATGAACCAATTGCCAAGCATCCAAATGTATATTACGTGACTATGGGGATGCTGCTGTGAAAAACAGTCATAAGTCACTTTTTTTCAGTGCCGTTATAACTTTGAACTGTCTCTAAATGAACTATTGTAAGTCGAGAACTACCTGTACGGCATACTATCAATAATAAACACTTAAAACATTTTAAATATGCTGAAATGGCTGGGTCAATTTTCTACAGCAAAAATGTTATCACTCAGTGAAGCTGTATTTTATCTCTCCATAAGCCACTAAAGCCTCATTTGGCTAGCTGCTCCTTGCTCCTCTGTCTTGAGGATGTACTACTTGCAGCGTGGCATTTACAGCTTTCAAACCCCCACAATTCATACCACTGAAACTCAATAGCAAAATGGCTGGATTTTGAGATATAATTTTGACTTGGTGAAAAGACAAAAATGGTACAGTTTGCCAAGGAGAAGCCTTCTGCTCCCATTGTTAATCTTTTGCAAAAGCAACAGCATTTAAATAGAAGACAGAAATTTGACAATTCAGAATGGTGACTGGAAAGTGAATAAATATATTGGGGGCAACCATGAAGAGAGACCCTCAAATCTCCTCTGGAATAGAAAGGACATATAAGGCAATACATGAGCCATTTGAAATAGTTCTTCATCTGTATTAATGGGTAGGCACAGAGTTCCCATTTGGAACAATTTGGTACATTCATTATGTCAAGGAGTTCCATTTCTGTACTTTAAAAATATGTAAGTTCCCTATTTAGGAATGACTTAACAAGCACAATCAAAAGGAGATTCAGATGCATTCCCCGCCCCGCCCCCCTGAAAAACCTAAGAAGTAAAAGGCTGCTAATTCAACAAAAAAGCCTATAAAAATAGCATTAATAACCAAAAGTAGTTATTATTTCTTTTCTTTTTTTAAACAAAAGCCCATGTACCAAATTTTGCTTTGGAACAGAAAGCTATTTTAATCTCAGCTTGAATTGTTTAAGAATTGCTTAAGAATGTTAATCTCTCTTATGACTAATCATTACCTACTAAAGAAGTGGGAGGAAGTGAGGGATTGTGTAAGAAAATTAATTTTATTCAAGAACTTGATAACAGATTTCATTCTTAAGCACCAGAATGATCTGGATGGTGCCTGTGAAAGTCATTTGAGTGCCCTCTCTGACAAGACTTGGTGAAATAGTCAGTAGCTTACTGAAGGGCAGTTGGAGAGGGAGGGAGAGGGAGAGAAAAAGAGAGAAGCTGGCACAAAAATAATATGCTGCCAATAACGCTTTGACTACACACTGTGAAAAATGTCCTGTTCGTGGCAGACTGAGGTTCTTCCCAGTCATATAAAATGTTTAGATCAAAAAGGATTTACAATTGAAACATGCTAATATTTTGTCACAGTCAAATATCTTTCAGGCAAACTACGAGAAAGTTCAGCTTGGGGGGGAAAGTACTGTAGACAACAAAAGACTATTCTATTCTATAAAACAAACTATATCCACAACCTTAGCTTTGTGAGTGTGCGCATGTCTCTGTATCAGCTTGGAAAAAAGCACTGTATCTTGGAGGATGTAGCTGCCCTTTGTACTCCAGCAAGATTGCACCAACAACCTCCCACTTTTTTCTGTGTGTGTATCTATTAGCAATTGAATATAGTCCTTTATATAGAGTAGCAGTCACGTTGGATTTCAACAAATATCTACTGCCTATCATGTGTACTCCATTTTTCTACCAATTAGTCCAACTATAAAGGCAGAATGACCTCAAGGATAACATAACCTGACTTCCCAATTCATGTTCTTCTCACCAATTACATAATAATGGCTTAAATTAAAGCTGCAATACCGGAACCGGAAAGCAGCACAAAAAGAAGAAATGTATATCACATCCTTTAGACAGTTCCTTCAGGCGCATCATTTAATTTATATCGTGCCAAGGAACTGATCTCTGATACCGGTTTTCAGATGATTCATCACAGGGTGAATTACGAGACTCCACATGTGAACACTTACTTGATAAAATTGTTAAGTGTGGGATGGGAAGGAAACTGTTCTCTCAAACAGGGCATTGATCCTGGATAATCTCCATTCTATATACTGATGTAAAAAAATCTCCACTTCCCAAATGCAATCAATGCATCTTGAATAACATTTTCTCTCCCACCTGGCATGGAAAGCCCAACCCCACCCCACCCCGACAAACACGAAAACCCCCACACTCGATCCACATTTACAAGCAAGTCAACGAGTTAATTTGTTAAGGGAAGTGAGGAAGATAGATCTAATTTAGAGTACATATATAAGCATACTAGAAAATAAGAATGTAGTGTAAGTCAGAATGAATAGGAAATAATGATCTATAACACAGAAAACAAATATAGATCAAAGAGCCTGGTGTTAACTTAATTTGGTGACAAAATGCTTGCTTGACTGGTAATGAGCCCCATTTGAGTTAAAAACCTATCCTGTGTATATGAGTTGTGTCATTCCCCAAAGAAAGCCCACATCACAAAATGAAATAGAATTGTTAAATTTACCTTGTTCTTTCTGTAACTTTCGTTGCCTCTCACAATCTAATTCAGACTGGAGGACTCTCATATGCTGCAGTACCTTTGAGATACACATATATTAGATTTTACAGATAAATTAGGAGATACACGTGAATTAGGTTTTACATTTACAGAACTAGGAGGAAAAGACAGCATCCTTTTCTTTACGCACATAGAAACTGATCTTAGGAAAGATGTTTACAAAAGAGGAAGTTAATTTGGCTAGTCCCAAAAGTATTTCTTAGACCAAGAGGACTTGAGAAGCCGAATGTCATTTAATCCAACTCCTCATTTCTCCACCCAAAGGCATAATACATTAGTGGACACTCCCACATACAGCTAGATATACAGTGCAGAGTACAATGTACCATTCATAAAGAACAAACACATGGAGTAATGCCCACAGAGCAAATAATTTCCAATTAATGAAGCAAGTGAACAAAGTCATATATTACAAAAAGGAAGGGGATAGGAACAAAGCCCTCAACCTTGGTGAGAATTCAATTCTAACTGAAAAGTGAAAAAAATTCATTTGATCCATGAGCATTTAATATTAAATTATTGTCATGTACACAAACTTTCAGCAAATAATTTGCACAAATATCTCGATGTTTGTTTTTGAATGCCAAGGAAAATAAAAAGAAAGTGATACGATTAGGTCTTAAGCACTTCCTGCCAATGAACACGTACTATATCTTCCATCTCTGAAGCATTACTTAAGCATCTGAATCAAAGCCACAACACATGAATTATTATAATATAAAACTGTATTAGAGAACATCTAGAACAGGGGTGTCAAACTGGATTTTCTTTCAGGGCCAGATCAGCATTGTAGTTCTCCTCCGTGGACCCCCCCATGCCCTGTTTTGGCTGGCAGGGTGCTGCAGGAGTCTGTCCAGGCCAAAACTGGGGTGTAGAGGGTCACTCACAGGGGGCACCATGCTCTGTTTTTGCTAGCAGAGGCACTGCAGGCCAGTCCTTTGCTATTTGCAGGCCAGATTTAAGCAACCCACAGGCCACATCCAGCCTGCAGGCCTTGATCTAGAATATTAATTCAAGTATATGCTATGGAAAACATCTTTGCTTCAAAACGGATTAAATTGGTCACCTTAAAAATCAATGTATATTAAGTGTACCTTGGACACAACAGCCCTGGATTGAGAGAACTGGAGTAAGCTCAACCCATTTGACCAGTATTTGTCATTAGCTGTTCTTGTTTGATTCTTTAAGTGTATCCCTCTGGCCACGGTGCCAACCCCAGCAATCCCTGTAGGGATCCGGCTACTGTGCATGCAACTGTCAGGCCCTGGATTAAGGCTGGAATGATAGCAGGAACTGTTGAGTTTATGAACTTGAATGAAAGGATGTCCATAACATTGCATAAATGTTTGCTAGGATCATTCTGTGTACTTTTTCTAAATGCCACAAGGGGTTACTTCCCAAAGTCCATCATCCCTCTTAATGTTCTCTGCAGATGGAATGATTGCTCTGGAGGCAGACATAGAAAACTGCTATCAGCTGCAATATCTGTGCAGAAAGAATCTGTTGTTCCCTGCTAAGCCACGTTTTCTGAGGAACTGAAGTTGTCACTGTCCTTTCCCTTGAGGGCAAAACTGTTGAGCAGGTGTCTAGACAGTTGTAAATATGGATGAACTGAATTCTCAAGTGTCCTATCCACATCATCACCTGGATGCCAAAACAAAGTGAAGGGGAAAAGGCCCCGACTTGTGGAATTGATCCTTCCCATATGCAAATATGAGGAACAACAAGCGAGCCTGCTTAATGGGAGCATGCAAATTCTGCTTAGCATATAGAGGCTGGTTAATTGTCTGGAATGATAACCTCAGCTTTGGATCTTAAGCTCTTCATCCTAAAAATCTGCCATCTAATCAATCAGTTCAGCAGCTTGAGGCTTCGAATTGCTCTTAAAGACCTCCTTTGATAACCTAAATACAATTGAGAATATACTGGAATTCCTTTCCCAGGTTGACAAGCTGGCTTCTCACAGATGGTACATAGCAAGGGTCCCCAACCCCCGAGCCATGGACTGGTACCAGTCCATGGTCTTTTAGAAACCAGGCTGCACAGCTGAGGTGAGTGGTGAGCAAGCAAAACCACGACCAACCACTCCCGGGTGCCAAAAATGTTGGGGACTACGGGTATATAGCATCTCATCCTTTGTTGTTTTTCCCCAATCTCTAAAACTAGGGAAAACAAGAATCGTCTCTGAATTTCAGTGCAGTTGGATAGTCTTCAGAAGCCATGTGTCTTTGCTAGTACTATCTCAAGTATGGCAAAATGATGGCAGATGCTCACCCACCTACCAAGAAGGTGGTGGAGTTAATTTGAGGAACACTTCTTACGGAATTTATCTGCCTCAAAGTCTTTCTTGAGTATGGTTGCCATCTTGTAAGGTCATGGGAAGAAGCAGAAGTGTTTATTATAATAACCCTGGGGAGAAAAGAAGCCAGGGCTCTTTTCCTATGCCTGCTCTTCTCCCTTCCAGATACTGATAACAAGGAACCCTCTTATTCTTGTTCTCAACCAGGACAGGCTCAATTGATTCCCCAAAGGTTACTTATTCTACCATAATGGTGTTTCTGCCCATGATTGAGTTATAAGTTGTGTCTCACTGCTATCTCTAGCCATACATTATAGACTGCTTAGAACTGTGTCTGCTGTTAGTTACATTGTTCTATGTATTTTGGCTGCATCCTCTCGCAGGAGCTTCTTTTCAATAGCTTGAAAATTTGAAGGAAACTCACCCAGTGAACACCATAAAACTTGCCATTCTAAAAATTTTTAATATTTGAAGAGCAGTTAAAAAAAAAAACTAATTCCAAACGTGATTAGGAAATGTAGTTCAGTCAAGCTTTATATCCATAGAGGCTATGTTACAACTATGAGCTTAGTTGCAAACCCCTTGACTCTCAATCACTCAATTCTGACTCCCAAAGCTGACTCCCAAAACCAGTTCCTATGATCTACTCTTGAGGAGCATTTGGGTGATCTCACTAGCTCTTTTCTGCCAGCCAGCCAGGGTTCAACTTCTGGCTATTGATCTCCATCATAATGTTGTCCCTGTCCTTCAGGAACAATATTAGTTCACCACATCCTCACTGGAAGTATTGTCTGACAGCTCATAATATGCCCCCCCAAAAAAGGCCCTAGAAAAAACCACCTGTAGTATTTGTTTTTTTAAAAAGGTTTTACAGTTCATTTTTTTATCTTTGAATTTGGACATTTTTGTACCTCAGAGTATATTTTTAAAAAATGAGAAAATAACCCAGAATATTAAGAAACTCTCTCAAAGGTGAAAGAATATTGCATTTAAAAAAAGTGAATTAACTTACTCTGACAGCTGCCAGTTTACACTGTTTTTCATCCAAGCAATCTCCAGCTACCTTCGCAAGTGTTGGATCCAAAGGGTTGTCTTTCAGATCAAGCCATTTCAGGTTCTAAAAAGGAAATGCATAGAAAACTAGGCCCAGATCAGGATCATGATTTTCAGTTTTACTCTTTGGAAGCATTCTGAGCCGCGGTGGCGCAGTGGTTAGAATGCAGTACTGCAGGCTACTTCTGCTGACTGCCAGCTGACTGCAGTTTGGGCATTTGAATCTCACCAGTCTCAAGATTGACTCAGCCTTCCATTCCTTCTGAGGTGGGTAAAATGAAGATCCAAATTGTTGGGGACAATATATAAACCGCTTAGAGAGGGCTATGAAGCAGCATATAAATCTAAGTGCTATTGCTATTCTAATTAGTGCTGCCCTCAATGTTTCAGAGAAGGAACAGTAAGAACAGATACACTAAATGCACCCTTATTTCTGAACAATGATAGAAAAATCTCCAATATATCTTAGGCTAAACCCAATCTAAGAGTTCTAAAAGAATAGAATTACCTTGAGTTGGGCAAAACTAACAGGCAAAGTAGTCAATCGATTGTTCAACAGATCCAAGTGTTGCAAGTTGATCAAGCGCCCAAAGTCTGATGGTAGATTCTGAAGCCGATTTTTGCTTAAATCCAATTTTACCAGATGGGTCAAGCTGCAGAACTCTGACTGGAACCCAAACACAAAACACAAAACCATGCAATTTCTAGGAATAAGCCTAATTAAATTATTTCTGAGCAACAATACAGAGGACTGACCTGTTAGAAAACTGAGAAGTGATATCTAAGAATGGAGGTTCAAACACTTTCCAGTTTCTCTCTTAAGCTGTTTATAAAATGGGAACATAAACTTTCTTATCGTGGTGTAGGGTTTCCTGCCTCTTCATTGTGAAATGAAAACGTGTACATTAAAAAACTATTAACTGTACGTCCTTCCACTTATTTGATATATGGGTTTGCACCACATTTTTAAGGGACATAAACATGTTTGATTTGCTTAGTGTATTGCATGTATCCAGCTACTGTGATTTATAACCACAATTTATGGCTTAGACACTTAATCTATAAATTGTTTACACTCTTCTTTTCAGTAACTCTTGCTTCCAATAATCAATGGCCTTATCTCAGAAAATAACAGCTAAAGCTCCTTTCCTTTTACCACAGAAGACTGTGTGTAACAGCAATAATGAAAAGTTCCTCCAAGATATAAGGTTAAAACTCACCGGTAAAGTAGCAAGATTATTACAGGACAAATCCAAAACTGTTGCCTTTGGAAGTCCTGTCTGAAAAAGAGCCGAAGAATTAGAATTAAAAATTATATTGTACATTTATTAACTGACAATAAATCACTGTAACCTTAATATTACATTGCAATACCAGAAACCTTCAGAATTGAATATTTTCTATAATATGGACAAGCTTTCATTTTCATTAGATAGCAACATCCCAAAAATATTCATTTACCATACAGGTGGTTCTCACTTAACCACTATCCAACAATACTACCCTCTGTTCTCAAAGTTACAACTGCCATACTACCACCATCACATCACATTTTGGGTACTTGGCAAGCAGCTTGCATTACAACCATTGCCGCATCCCACATCACATCACCCATTTTCAACATTTTTGTCAGTTTCTGGTGTTGCAGAAAATGCCCATTCAGGAGAATTGATTTACACATACTTGCTTAATGACTGTGGTAACTTGCTTTACAACCATCATAAAAACAGTTGCAAAATTGAGTCAGATCACATGGTGACCACTTAATGATTAGAATATGGTACACATATGCATTACAGTATGGTATGCTGGTTTAACTGCTGCGGACAGAAATGCACTATAGAGTGATCAATTTGGCACAAGAAACCATTGGTTGCCCTCTAATACCACTGGATGACATCACCAGGTCTCGCTGCTTTAACAGAGTAAGGAAGATACTCAGAGATGATTCACACCCTGGTCAGTGACTCTTCACACTTCTATCATCTGGCAGACGACATCAAAGTATAGCCAGCCGAACAAATAGGTTTAAAATAGTTTCTATCCTTGGGCTGTAAGAGTCTTAAACATAATCACAATCACTCCACGCACATGTGGAAATGTATGACTAGTTTTTCTTTTTCTTTCTTTTTCCCAATTACTTGCATAGGGATTATTCCTTATACTATTTATGTTGTTTGTATTTGTTGTCATGGATTGCACGTGAGGCTAAAACCAATTTTGTTGTATACATGATGTACAATCATAATAAAGGCTACACTAATATACTAATGACTGAGCATCAAAATTCTAGGATCAATTATGATAAGTAAGGACTACCTATATTATAGTTGTGGCCTGATATCTATCTTAATTTGGAATTCAATTACATCATTAAAATCCCATGAGATTTGTCAATGAGTTAGAAATGAGGCTTTGGGTTTGTCTGTTTTTTAAACTGAGCTATGAGGCAATGGAAATCAGATGTTGTTCACGTAACTGGAAATGCTTGTATATACTATCATTCTTACATATTCTACCTGATCAAATATTCTCTTTTTACCTACTGTGATTTCATACGCTCTTTTCCATTATCCCACCTCCAGCCTGTTTAAAGACTGCTGTTTCCCATGGAAGGAAACAGGAATTTCAAGATAAACCACTGAGGGGATAGGAAGCTTAATTCACCCCGCCTACTCCTATGAACTTGAGCAGAGCTTTAGTGATCACAAAATTTTACAAGATGGGAAAGCCACAGAGTTTATGGATTTCTGTTTGTATTATCTGGAGTTTCATAACCAGCTGAAAGATATGAAGCTTTGAAAAAAATTAAACTTTTCTGAAGTTTGACAATCTAGAAGTTTCTACAAAATAAAAGGCAACAATACTTGAACAAGAAGAAACTTTCCCACAATCCACATACAAAAAATGCACAATGGGGATTTCAGGGGAAATCTGAAATCTCTTGACCAGTTTCCATCATGTACATCTTTTGACAACAGCCAGTAAGCACGTCATGATGCTGGGCTGCTGACTCAAGAAAGCAAAACAGCAATAGGGCTTTGAATGTTTCTTGAAGAAAAATGTATATGGATTGTGGGAAAATTTCTTCTTCAGGTATCGTTGCGTTTTATTTGTGATCCCCTGCTGTTAAGTATGGCTAATATCAAGAATAAATGGAAAGCCTACAATTTAATTAAATCTACACAGTATTTCAGTGGTGCAATGGCATAGCAGTTCAGATGTTGAAGCTTGTTGGCTGGAAAGCCAACATCCCATGTTCGAGAGCCGAGCATTGCACAATGGGGTGAGCTCCCATCCTCACCCCAGATCCTGCCAACCCAGCAATTAGAAAGCATGAAAATGTGAGTAGATAAATAGGTATGCTTTGGTGGGAATGTAACAATACTCTGTGATGTCATGCTGGCCATATGTCCACAGAAATGTCTTCAGATGTCTTTAGATTCAACGGCCCTTGAAATGGAGATGAGTACTGCTCCCTAATCAGCAATGACAAACAGAGTAAAATCCAAAGGGACTTTTTTACTGTGTTTCATAATTATGTCACAATTATGTTATAGACCTGTTATTTCTACAGGCCATAAAAACAGATACCTACCAGCTCCTTAACTGGAACTTCATTCAGATCACATAAACTTAAATCCAATTCATTGCCATCCAGTTTGTCCTTCAAATTAATTCCTTTTCCTCCAGATTTTGCCATAATTTCCAATGAAGAAAAATTGTCCTGCTAATCTGATAAATATACTTATGTTCCTAAGAAAATAGAAAGATTCAGATTTCACATATTAATGCTGTAGATAAATACCGGTATGATTAGCTGATTACTTTACTGAAATATTGTTGTATCTTTAATTTATGTTAATAATAAACACTATCTCTGCTGGTTATATTAAAAAGCAAACCCTATAGAATATAGCAACCATTAGCAATTATAGCTGCTTTGTATTGGCTCAGAAGCTAAGCTAGGTCAGTCCTGGTTAAAACCTGAAAGTGTAGCTACTAGGGAATGTCAGAGCTACAAAGTTGAAATGCACCCTAGAAACAGGCTGTGCCAAATAACTTTTTTACTGTTCTTTTAAAAAAACTGAAAGTCACCAGAGGCAAAGCTCTATTCCAAGAAGGTGGTATGTACCGTATGTATGTATGTATGTATGTATGTATGTATGTATGTATGTATGTATATATATATATATATATATATATATATATATATATATATATATATATATATATATATATTCCAGAAATAAAGAGAGATTTCAATTCTATTTAGAAATTAATTCTAAGTTCTAGGGGGAAAATAACATTTTTACTTATGTGGGAAGCTGGTAGGTGACTCTCCAGAATCTATGGGACATCACACTGAGAAAGCTCTGTCACTTAGAACAATCCACCTAACTTCATTCTCTAAAAAAAGAGTGGGTGTAAATATTCCTTCAGCCAGACATTCCAGCTCCAAGCTGTTCAGGGCATTAAAGTCAGCACCAAGAGTCTGTAATGGGGCTAGAAATATACAGTGAACAGATAGGCATCTAGTGCCCTTTTCTCAAAAGCGAGTGATCACTTGAGCAGAAAAAAGAAGTCAAGCTTAAATCGAGGGCATCTTTCACTGTATCCCAGAGACAGCCCTGGGGTGGAAGCAAACCCAGCTTCCTAACCTTGTGGAATTAAATCCACCAGAACTATTTGATATGACATCCCTTCCAATTTTTCACAGTTCATGTTGGAATACTGAAAAGAACTGTAAAATGAACGTTTGTTACTTGCAGATAAAGTTTAAATCCTTTTTTTTTAAGAGCAGGAGCCCACTGCTTTTCATCAGGTGATACAAACAGGCGTTGTTTTTTTTCCTCCCTAGTGATAATTGCCAGTGGGGAACTCTGCAGCTGCTGAAATCTCTGTCAAGCCAGTATAAGGAAGGAAACAGTGTGAAATCATACGAAGTGTGAATCAGATATTTTTGAAATTAACAGAGTAACAGAGTTGGAAGGGACCTTGGAGGTCTTCTAGTCCAACCCCCTGCTCAGGCAGGAAACCTTAATACCACTTCAAATAAATGGTTGTCCAATCTCTTCTTCCAGTGTTGGAGCATTCAGGATTTCTGGAGTGAAGTTGATTCATTGTTCTCACTGTTAGGAAGTTTCTCCTTAATTCCAGGTTCGGTTTTCACTGGTTTTGTGGCTTTGCAATCCTTAGCTGGGGCTAACCGGAACAGTTTAGCAAAGGTTTCCGAGATTGACTAAACCCACAAGGCAGGACCAGCTTAACGTTGGTGTTAAATCGAAACGGGGGTGACTACTGGAGCAGAGCCCTCTCCAAGACGTGCGAGCCACGGAGTCAACAGGACGAAAAGAGGCACCGAGCGCTCCCCCTCCGCCAAGCCTAGCCCAGCCCGGGGTGGACTTTGGACTTCTCCGGTGGTTGTTCGCCGCTCAAGAGCAACCCTCCTCCCTCTCTCCGGTGCCCCTTCTAGGCAGCGATTCCAAAAAGGCCCCGCAGCAGCAGGAGTTATACCCCCTTCCTCCCGTGCTAGTTAGTGCTACCCACCCACCCGCCTTGCCACGCCGCGTTAGCCGACGAGGACGGCAACGGCAGCAGGCAAGCCGAAAATCAAGCGAGCCGGTGGGCGTGAGAGACAGAGAGACGCCCCCACCCGCCGCAACCTGCCCCTCTGAACGCCAAAGACCAAAGGGGGGTGGGGGTGGGGAGAGCCCTCTGCGCCGAAGGAGACCCGCGCGCGGAGACGCCCCACTCACTCACGCGCCACTGCTGCGCCCGCCCGGGCCAGCCGCTTCCGGACCTCTCTCTGTCTCTCTCTCTCTGTCTCTCTCTCTCTCTCTCTAGGTCCCCCTCCCACGTTTGAGAACAACCAGCGAGAGAAGCCACGTAGCAGCGAGAGCGCCCAGCGGAAATCAGGAAATGGCCTCGCAGCGCCCTCCGGAGGCTATAAATGCCCTGGCGCTCAATTTAACCCTATTAATCCCGGTGTTGTTGGGGGGGGGGGGGGAAGAGTTATGCTCGGGAAGGTGCTATTAATTAGAATATTAGATCGTCGTCGTCATCTCAGCGAGTCCGCAAGTGGCAGTTTCCTTTTTTATTTTATTTTAAAAGCGGAATAGAAAGTGTAGCAGTCATAAAGTGAAATAAGGGGCGTGCATGAGCGCCCCAACGTGCCTACTGTCCCCACTTACTCGTAGCCATTTCCTGTATTCATATTCATACTTATATCTGTTATCTTATACATGCTTGACAAAATAAATTAAGTTAAATCCACAGTTCGTTTAAGCTTCTCCAGGATACAGAAGGCGTTAAGCTGAAAACTTCCCAGTTGGTGACAATAAACACAATAGGTAGAATTTTTAATAGCAGTCTGGAAGTGCTTTGCCGCTTCCTCCTACCGATCTTTTTGCAATTCCTCAGTCTAGTCACGGAGTCCCAATTGGGTCGACCATCGTCTAGCCCCGCTCTTAACTGGCTTCTGTTACAATGCTCTGTGTCTCTTTGTTTTTGAGCATTTATTAATTTTTGCCAGAAGAAAAATGCAGCAACAGCAGCGTGAACATTAAAAACATAGATCTTCTTCCTTGTCTTCTTTTTTCTCCTCCTCCTCCTCTTCCTTCTCCTCCTCCTCCTGGTATTGAACAGAATGTCTCTTTTTAAGCCAGTGACAGGAACATATTTGTTCTTATCCTTTGTTTTCTGATGTAATGGAGTGCTGAGATACAGCCATTCTTATACAAACATGGCCCATGGAGTTTCCTAACTTTTCATAGATTAGATACAGGAACAAAGAGTGAAAGAATAAACTACATCTAATCGTATACTGCTGGAGTTTTCTTTCTTTTCTTTAATGTGTTCCTTATTCATACTAGCAGCATAACTTTTATTTAAAGTGTACAAGAGTTGCATTTCAGGCATCTAAAATAGAGATGATTTGTCCTCTGGTACTGGAGGAAATTCCTGAAAATGCCATAGATAGCTTTAAACAAAGGATCACTGAACTAGTCGACTCAGAATTCTCACTCAAGACTAAGGTGACCAGATGTCCCGATTTTCGCAGGACAGTCACGATTTTGCACAATTTGTCCCACGTCCCAGGGCATTCTTAAAAAGTCCCGATTTTTGTGACCGGACCCGGAAATAAGCCTGCCCTGCCCCCAGCCCTGTATACCCGTCCCGGCCGGCCAGTATTTTGTCCCTTCTGTTTCCCCGTTGCTCAGAAAAGCAACTCTGGGAAGGTCCTTTGCTAGCAGGCAGGTTCTAGGACGCCTGTCGCCACCAAAGGACCTTCCCGGAGTTGCTTTTCTGAGCAACGGGGAGACAGAAGGGACGCAATCTCCTTTCATTCTCCCTCTGCCTCATTCACTCGTTCGGGCAGCAGAGAACGAAAGAAAATTGCATAGTCGAGGACAAAGGAGCCTGCAGCCTCCTTCATGCAAACGTTCAGGCAGCGGGGATGGGGGGGGGCTTTCTTGCACGCCTTCTTTCTCTGAAGCCGCGCCGGATTCAGCAAACCGGGCAGCGCGTGCCCTTGGGATTGTGCAGCAGCCGAAGATCGCCTGGTTAAAAAGGAGGAAGAGGAGGCTCTGCTAGTCCAGAGCCCATCCACGGGGGCAGGGATCCACAAACACACACACACACACACAGGGAGGGAGGAGAGACACAGAGAGAGGCAGAGATAGACAGACACACACAGAGAATGACAGAGAGAGAGACAGAGGGAGGGAGGGAGGGAGATAGAGGCAAAGAGCCACACAGAGAGTGAGAGACAAACAGATACAGAGAGAGCGGGGGGGATTTAAGAAACTTTGGGGTGAATCCAGGAAGAGGGAAGAGATGGAGGACTGGCTTTTCGCTCCGATTTCTGAGCCCCCAGAAAAATCTGCAAAAAGTCACGGGGAGCCCCTGGGATTGTTCCTCGCAAAGCATCATGGTCGCAGAGAATGCAAATGAAGGTGCTTATCTCCCCGCCCAGCTCCGTGTCCTTCTATTCAAATCGGAGTCACGCTGAGTCCCATTCAGAGGACGGAGGGACGCTGTGCTTTTTTTTTGTTTGTTTTACCTATGTTCTCACAACCATGCAAAGGTGGGTTTTGTGCTACAAGGGTCTTTCTTTCTTTCTTTCTTTCTTTCCCTGTATGCGGTTCCGATTGCAGTTGCTTCGGATTAAAGCACCGTTTCTCATTCCTTGCAAAACTGGGGAAAGGGCAGGGCTGCCTCCCCCCTTTCCTTGCAGCATCCTCGGTTGCAAAATGTTCCCCTGATTTGGTTTATAAGTCCGCAGCAATGCGATCCAACAAATAGGAAAGTTTTAATAAGATTTTCTGACTTTATTTGGTCTCTGCTGCCCTCCCACCCCCAATCCCTCCCAAGGAGAGAGTGGGAAGGAGAGGAAGGAAGGAGGGAGGGGGGAAGGAAAAGAAGAAGGGAGGGAGGAGAAGATGGAAGGAGAAAAGATGGAAGGAAGGAGAAAGAATAGAAGGAGGAAGGAGAAGGAGGAAGATGGAAGAAAGGAAGAAAAAGAAGAAGGGAGGGAGAAAAGAGGGAAGGAGGTAGGAAGAAAAGGGGAAGAGAGGGAAAGAGCAGAAAGACAAAGAGGATGAAGTTGATAGGCAAGAGGAAGGAGGAAGGAAGGAAGAAAGAAAAAGGGAGGGGGAGAGGAAAGAAGAAAAGATGGAACTAGAAAGGAAAGAAGGGAGGAAAGGGGAAGACAGGGAAAGAGCAGAAAGACAGAGAAGGTGAAGGTCGATAGGCAGAAGGAAGGAAGAAATAGGAAGGAGGGAAGGTGAAAGGATGGAAGGAGGAAGGAACAGAAGCGAAGAGGAAGAGAGAGATGGAAAGAGCAAAAAGAGAAAGTAGATAGGCAAAAGAAAGGAAGCTGAAAGAATGGAAGGAGGAAGGAAGAGAAAAGGGGGAAGGGAGTGAGTGAGGAAAGAAGAGAGGATGGAAGGAGAAAGGAAGGAAGAGAGGGAAAGAGCAGAAGACGGATAAGGTGAAGGTAGATAAGCAAGAGGAATGAAGGAAGAAGTGAGGTGTCTCGAGGAGAGGGAAATCATTTACTGACCAAAGTTACAATGGCATTGAAAAAAGTGACTGATGACCATTTTTCACACTTAGCCACCGTTGCTGCATCCTCATGGTCATGTGATCAAAATTTTGATGTTCGGCAACAGATTCGTATTTATGATGGTTTCAGTGTCCTGGGGTGACCTTTTGACAAAATATAAAAATTTTAATCAAGCCCCCCCCCTCCCCGGTCAATGGTGTCCCTCTTTACCAATCTGAAAATCTGGTCACCTTACTCAAGACACAAATAACCAGGCACAAATTATCCTACTTTGGACCCATTATACAGGTAGTTCTTGACTTACAAACAATTTGTTTAGTGACCATTTGAAGTTACAATAGCACTGAAAAAGGTGACTCATGACCATTTTTCACACTTATGACCATTGCAGCATCCCCATGGTCACAGGATCAAAATTCAGATGCTTAGCAATTAATTCTTGACAGCTGCAGTGTCCCCATGTCATGTGATTCCTTTTTGCAACTTTTTAACAAACAAAAGCCAGTTTGACTTAGCAATGGTGTTATTACTTAACAACTGCAGTGACTCACTTAACAATGGTGGCAAGAAAGGTCATAAAATGAGGAAAAACTTACTTAACAAATGTCTCACTTAGCAACAGAAATTTGGGGCTCAGTTGTGCTTGTAAGCTGACAACAACCTGTATGAGAAAATTCTAATTGCTGGGTAAGGTGGATAGAAAAAGATGAGGACAACCAGCAGCAAAGTGGATTTGAAATTACAAAAGGCACTGAAAAAGTGACTTATGACTGGTGTTCATATTTATGACCGCTGCAGCATCCTCATGGTCACATGATCAAAATTCAAGCACTTGACAACTGGCCAGTATTTATGACTGTTGCAGTGTCCTATGGTTATAGTAGTAGCAATAGGAGTTAGACTTATATACCACTTCATAGGGCTTTCAGCCCTCTCTAAGCGGTTTACAGAGTCAGCATATTGCCCCCCAACAACAATCCGGGTCCTCATTTCACCCACCTCGGAAGGATGGAAGGCTGAGTCAACCCTGAGCCGGTGAGATTTGAACAGCTGAACTGCAGAACTGCAGTCAGCTGAAGTAGCCTGCAGTGCTGCATTTAACCACTGCGCCACCTCAGCTCCTTTCCTCAGTTATGATTATCTTTTGCAACCTTCTAAAATCAAAGTCAATGGGGAAGCAGATTCACTTTACAGCCATGTTACTAATTTAACAACCGTAGTGATTCACTTAACAACTGTGGCAATAAAGGTCGTAAAATGGGGCAAAATTTACTTAACAGCTGTCTTGCTTAGCAATGGAAATTTTGGGCTTGACTCTGATAATAAATCAAGGACTAACTTCCTGTAATGAGTTCACCATTGGGAGACCTGAAGGATCAAGTTGGGGATAGATTGTTTTGAAGACAATCTATATGGTCACTAAGAATCAACCCAATTTGACACATAATATATATTACTATAGATTTCCCACATTTTTCGGAGTATAAGACGCACCCTTTTTCCTCAAAAAAGAGGCTGAAAATCTGGGTGCGTCTTATACACCAAATACAACATATTTTGCCTCCCAAAGCCCCGCCCCTTCACCGAAATGGCTGTGCATACCCTTATTGAGGCTTCCAGAGAGCTTCTGAGGGCTGGGGAGGGCAGAAATGAGGAGAAATGGGCCATTTTTACCCCCCCCACACACACACCCCTCAGCAGCACTCTATAAGGCTCCTTAAGGCTATGCATGCAATTTTTTTGACATAAAATGAGCCTGTTTTTGCAAAAAATGGGCTGTTTTTTACTCGTTGGGGGGGCACCTCCCTAGAGCACTCTGCAAGCCTCCCCAAGGCTATTCATGCCTTTTTGGGGCGAGAAACCGGGCCCATTTTCATGAAAAACGGGCCATTTTTGGGAGGTTTGCAGAGTGCAAAAACTCCCCCCCCCCTTTTGGAAAGCTCTTTAATTGATCAATGAGAATTACATTGATCAAGTACTGTGCCAGCAGAAACACCTACCTATCTACTGTATTTCTCTCTATCTCTATTTCTCTCTCTCTCTATCCCTCTACCTACCTCCCTACCTACACACTTTCTCTCTCCCTACCTACATACTGTATTTCTCTATCTATCTCTATTTCTCTCTATCACTTTATCTACCTACCTAATTACTCTCTCTCTCCCTACTTACCTACTGTATATATCTCTCTCTCCCTCTCTATACCTTTATCTCCCTACCTACCTACCTACTCTCTCTTTCTCCCTACCTATTTACTGTATTTCTCTCTCTCTATTTCTGTCTCTCTATCCTTCTACCTACCTACCTACCTACCTACCTACCTACCTACCTACCTACCTACCTACCTACTCTCTCTCCCTACCTACTGTATTTCTCTCTCTATCTCTTTCTCTATATCCCTCTACCTACCTACCTACACACACTCTCTCTCTCCCTACCTACCTACCTACTGTATTTCTCTCTTTCTCTCCCTCTCTATTCCGCTATCTACCTACCTACTTTTTTAAAAAAATTGCCTCTTCAAAACCTTGGTGCATCTTATACTCCGGTGTGTCTTAATACTCCAAAAAATACAGTAGTTTTTGTCTTTCTAAAATTATCAGTAGACCACTTCTGGGAGTTAGTTCAAATAAATACATATGTAATCAAGCTCCTTTATATTGGTTTTCTGACTCATTGCATTCTTGGATCTATGCCATAAAATCCATGTTCAGACCTTTAAAATTATGCAATATTAAGATCGGGAACTTATTGTAAGAGAAACTTAAGTTCATTGCCTTCTAAAGAGCAAACATTACGACATTTCTTTGAATTTCTTTTTACAGCCTGACAGTATAAGAGTTCTCTAAGGGTAAAAGCTACCTAAATCATTCCTTTTTACAGTATCAGAGCTTTTCTGCCCAAATTGCATAATCAGACCTAAGCAGGAAAAAAAAAGTGAAAAATGCCAATAATAGAATAGTAAAGCTGATTTGTTCTGGAATCGATACTTCGGTTCATCCTGAGCATGACAGTGAAGTGAATCTTAGCCCTAAATCCACTCCTGTTCATATTTCATTAGACGCTTCGCTAAAAAACCATTTCAGATCAAATAAAAGCAGCAACTGCATTCAAAAGAGCTGTTCCACTCTACCAGAACCGAAGGGAGAGTCAGGGCAATCTCATCACCTCACAAATCAAGTGCTTTCCTCCAATTAAAGTACCAAACTTCACAGATATATTTGCTCAGATAATGTGACCGCTTTGATAATTATGACATGACAAGAGGATAAAAAACAGGTATATGCTTTCTGAAAGATAAATTCAAGGAATTGATTATACTGGTAGTCCTCATTTACTCACTTGTTCAGCAATTATTCAAAGCACTGAATATTAAGAGTTAGTTATTCACAACACAACTTCGCCTGGTGCGCCAGTTGCGACCCTACCTGAACTGGGAGGCCCTCACAACAGTCACTCGTGCCCTTGTGACCTCTAGGCTGGAATACTGCAACGTGCTCTACATGGGGCTGCCCTTGAAGAGCATCCGGCGACTTCAGCTAGTCCAGAATGCGGTCACGCGAGCGATTGTGGGTGCACCTCGGTTCACCCACATAACACCTATCCTCTGCGAGCTGCGCTGGCTACCTGTCGATCTCCGGGTGCGCTTCAAGGTGCTACTTGCCACCCATAAAGCCCTTCATGGTAGTGGATCTGGATACTTGAGAGACCGCCTCCTGCCAATTACCTCCTCGCGACCAATTAGATCACATAGATTAGGCCTCCTCCGGATCCCATCTGCCAGTCAGTGTCGACTGGCAACCACGCGGAGGAGAGCCTTCTCGGTAGTAGCTCCGACCCTTTGGAACGATCTCCCCGTGGAGATTCGTACCCTCACCACCCTCCAGACCTTCCGCGCAGCCCTTAAAATCTGGCTATCCCGTCAGGCCTGGGGCTAAAGATTGTAATCCATCCCCACTCGAATGGTATGAATGTTGTGTTCTTTTTAATTATGTATTGTGCTTATGTGTCATCGTTTGTATCCCCTTTCCCTACGAGTTGTAAGCCGCCCTGAGTCCCCCCAGGGAAAAGGGCGGCCTACAAATAAACTTTTCCAATTCCAATTTCCAATTCCAATTCCTTTGTAGTCGTGTCTAGGGCAGCATCTCATGTCATGTGATTGCCATTTGCCACCTTCGCTACGGGCCTCTGACGAGAAAAATCAACTGAGATGCCAGAAGGAAGTCGAAATGGCGATCACTTGACCATGGGATGCTGCAATCATAGAGTTTTCACTTAATGATGTCAGCTGGGACTCCTAGAACAGCCATCTTAGCTCAGCACATTCACATAATGTTGTGCCTTAAAACTGCATCATTTAGCAACCTAGTTAACCTATGGTCAAATGTTTCAGGTACGATTGAATGGAAATGTTGAAACTCCCTCAATTCTAGTGTGTTCCTTTGACATAGTTGGCAGAGCGTCATAAAGGACTCAGAATTTTTCATTGTCTAATTGTTAATGTGTAATCCACTGAAGCATTCTATCTAGGCAGGTATTGATTGTTTAACCCACATTCTCTATGGACACTATTCCTAATTATGCATTTGTAAATATGAAATGTACCTGATAGCACAATTATAACCTGTTCATAAAACAAGATGTCACTTTGGATTGGCTCAGAGAGGTCTTTTCAGGTTGGTTGCTATTGAATACTGGGATCCTCCAACCATAACTAAACAAGAACTCTTTTATATGTTTCATTATTTCCTTGAGGCTATTCTTTTTACTTGATGGTCAAACTAGTACTTGCCAATGTGCATATCCAAAGACTAATTCCAAATCATAATTCTGTACAACGTACAAAGAAAATGGAGGTTGATATCACCAATAAATACCACTGCAGGAAAACAAAACATGTGATGTGTAACCAAAAAGTAATATCTGGATCCAAACACAGGCATTTTTTGAAGTAGTACAAGTAGTCCTGGACTTTGTAATTGTAATTGAGCTTGGAAATTATGGTTGTGAAGTCATGGCAGTCATAAAATGATTGCCACAATTGTAAACCAAAGGCCACATAAAAATGCCATGCTTGTAAAAAAGCCATTGTTTGCTATGGGTATTGTAAATCATCATCACATGACTGTGGACTGGTTGCTGATTGGCCAAAACCATGATCATGTGACTCTGAGGAGGGAGGAGCAGGCTGTCAGAACTTTACAACAGGGTTGGAAGTAGCTTTTGTGAAGGTCTGTTGAACTTTGAACAGTCTTAAGTCAGGGACTACCCATATTCTACCATCCCTTCCTTTGCAAGGGATGGTTTTAAAAATATTTCCCAAATTGAGACTAAGTCTTGCTGTTCTTTTTTCTCCCCAGCTACCACCAATTCAACCTTCCCTCCCCTCCACAAAACAACTAGTCCTTCTCTCTCATTTGGTCCCTTTTGAACCACAATTTCAGCTGTTCTTTTCTTTAGCCCATATTGTGAAGATGAGGTGTGATAATTCTATAACTAGGACCATTTATGTATGTGTTCTTTGTTCAACAAAGTCTGACGTTTTATGAGACTCTTAATTTCTCTCCTGAAGATAAAATTACAGGTAGTCCTTGACTTGCAACCGTTTGTTTAGTGACCATTCAAAGTTACAACAGCATTGAAAAAAGTGACTTAAAACCAGTCCTCTCCCTTACAATCAAAACAACATCCTCCACAGTCACATGATCGAAATTTGGGCACTTGACAACTGGCCTGTATCTATGATGATGGTGGCATCCCAGCATCATGTGATCACCATTTCCTAGCCAGCTTCTGGTTAGCAAAGTGAATGGAAGAAGCCAAATTTGCTTAATGAGCGCATGGTTCACATAATAACTGCAATAACTGCAATGATTTGTTTAACAACCATGGTAAAAAAGTTTGTAAAATTCGGTGCAATTCACTTAACAACAGTCTCAACAGAAATGTGTTGTGGTCGTAAGTCAAGGACTACTTGTACATTTGATTCTCAGCTCAGCTTTTTTACTTCTTTGGAATATAAGAAAATGGAGTATTTTAGTTGTAAAAAATAACTGCCTCTGCCTCCCCTCCCAGCAATTTGCCTCCTTGCAACAAACAGTACAGACAATATACACTGTTTGTAGTGTTATATTTCAGACTATACTTGCATAGATGCTGTTAAAATGATGTGCTTTCTGGAAGTATAGTTATTCTTTGCTATTTAAAAGCATAGCACTTTTTAAAACAACAGCATTGGGCCTCTTCAGATCAAGCATTTATTTTAAAAAGCTTCATTTAATTAAGTTGTCTAGAATAATAATAGAGCAGTCTTAAAAAAATAAGTCTAATAATTTGAACATTCTATAGGCATTTATAGTTGTTGACTTACCTCCTTGCAGCAAACAGCCTGATTAGCACAAGAAAAAAAATCTGCCTCCCAGCAATTTGCCAATGAAACAGCAAGTTTCACTTTCAATTTCTCCCGATCATCAGCTGTTACAGGCTGCAGGGATTCCTATAGTTTATTGAAACCTCCACAAGCCCCATTTGCTGCAAAGAGGTAAATTGCTGGGAGGCAGAGGCCAAAGGGTTGGGGCCAGTGGGTTGGTGGGGCTACATTCAGTGTATAAGACGCACCCAATTTTTCACCCTCTTTTGGGGGGGAAGGTGCATCTTATACTCTGAAAAATACGGTATTTGGAGATTCCCCCTGCTTGACAAAAGCTAGCATACATCCCTCAGTAGCTAAAGAAAGCTCTTTTTTTAATTTAGGGAAAATTCATACTCAATCATATGATTGAAGCATCACATTTCTTTGATTTTGGCTTCTGGAAAAGGAACAGTATCTCAAGAGATACTGGGAGTCGTGCCCTTCCAAACAAATTAGAAGGCACCACTTCTTTTTCTTGGTTGCCAAGATGCTAAAACATTTAAGAAATGCACACCTATGGTAACGATACAGATCCTGTCCATGTGAAGGGTTAATTGTGATACTGTTGCCCATTACAACAAAAATTCTGTAAAAATTAACAAAGTATCTTGAGGACGCAACTTTAAGAAATTATGCATATGTTTGTCATGAAGCAGAACATAGACTCTCAGAGGTATAGACTGTGTTAGAGCATGTATTCATATAACTGCTACCCTTTTCATATTCCTTCAGATAAGGAATAATGGATGGAAACTGAACAAGGAGAGATTCAACCTGGAAATAAGGAGAAATTTTCTGACAGAGCAATCAACCAATGGAACAGAAGTTGCCTTCAGAAGTTGTGGAGCTTCATCGATGGAAGCTTTCAAGAAGAGACTGGACTGCCATCTGTCAGAAATAGTGTCGGCCAGGGTCTCCTGCTTGGGCAAGGGTTGGACTAGATGACCTACAAGGCCCCTTCCAACTCTGTTAATCTGTTAATTTTCTTCACCATGCTAAGGAAGTAGTTGTTCTTCCAGCTCTTAGATTTCAATGTGATTGAGCCCTTTCAGCTGTTTTATTTGGTTTTTCTGTTCAGTCTTTGAGGTCACTTCCAACATACTTTCGATGATTTTTTTCTTGAAATACCTTGTTTTCTCTTCTAATTGTAAGCCATCCAGAATTGCTATGGGGCTGGATGGCCTCAAAGTTAAAATAATAAATAATGTAATAACATCAGTACACTAAACAATTGCATCAATGTTTCAAATTTAAATATATATTTTGAAGAAAGCACTATTTCTCAAATATGTGCAATTGTGACAGTATATTGAGTATTTAGACAAAACTATGTATTGATTTCAGTCAAATAAAATAATTGAAGTTGTCAGTCAAAAGGTGGTATTTCCATTCTTTTAGGATGGATTGGCTCCGAAGCAAGAAAATATGAGCAGGTATTTTAATTCAAATGTGACTGATGTAATATTATTGAATATTGAATATTGAATGTCTTTTTTAACAGTTGCAGTGTATGGCTATGAAAGTTGGACCATAAGAAAGGCTGAGCACCTAAGAATTGAGGCCTTTGAACTCTGGTGCTGGAGAAGACTCCTGCGAGTCCCTTGGACTGCAAGGCGATCAAACCGGTCAGTCCTAGAGGAGATCAACCCTGATTGCTCTTTAGAAGGCCAGATCCCAAAGATGAGACTCAAATACTTTGGCCGCCTAATGAGAAGGAAGGACTCACTGGAGAAGAGCCTGATGCTGGGAACGATTGAGGGCAAAAGAAGAAGGGGACGGCAGAGAATGAGGTGGCTGGATGGAGTCACCGAAGCAGTAGGTGTGAGCTTAAATGGACTCCAGAGGATGATAGAGGACAGGAAGGCCTGGAGGAACGTTGCCCATTGGTTCGCGATGGGACGGCCCCACTTTATAACTAACAACAACACATTTTTACAACCGCCCCCCCCCGCCAACCCACAACATTATTTAAATAGAGGCTCAATAGCTTTCATCAAATAGCATTAACATTATTTATATTACAAGTATTACAATTGCAATAATATGCATTTTGTTATCTACTCCTATAAAAACTTATTTCAAGGCATAATACATTAAAATATCCTAAGAGGAGTGTGTATGTGTGCTTCTCCCCTGGTACCACAGTTGGCCAAGGTATTCCTCAAGTGTGAAAGTTATCCCTCCCTAACTATATCTCACTGTATATGCTCTGCTATTTGTAACATCTTCTCCGTGAGGTAATTTGGGAAGAGTGCCTTCTGCCCCCATAGGCCATTTGGAGATAAACATAAATGTATCCCACAAACGACCCTTTTAGATATGGACGAGTCAGCTTCCTAGGGGCTCTACTAACAGTATTAAGCAAGCGGCTCGGACAATCGCCGTTCGAGAGAAGAAGCGGCGGCAGCGCTTGGGAGTCCCCCTTCAGAAGGACCCGGCCATTCCGTCCGTTAAAAAGTAAGTCTCGGACAGCCTTTTGGCTGTCATGGAGCGAGGGAAGACACGGTCCCACCCAACTGCTTCTCCAGCCGGTTCCGGCACTCGAAATGGGGAAAGCGCCTTCTTTCTTGCCAGGATTTAAAAAAATAACACGTGTTGCCTCCTTTGGGTTTGGTGCAGGTTCTTCTTCTCCGTGGAGTTTCTCTTCCCTCTTCCATCTTTTCAGAGCCTGCGGCAGCAAACGGGGAGCGCTCAGCGCAGGAGGAGAGGACGCCTCCGCCTTAGGAAGTCACCTGCCCCGGGTTCTTAAAACGAGCGGTTTCCACCGTCCCAGCAGAACCCAGCCGGCCCGGCCAACACCCTCCACCTCGCTGCCCTGTCCGGGAGACGGAGTGGCTGGTCCCAAAGAAGGAAATCGCCGCCCACTTTCACTTCTCTCGCTGACGCGACAGAGCCCAGCCAGAACTTGGCCCAATTGAGCGCCCCACTTCGGGGAGCGAAAGCGTAGCTCGGCGCCGCCCCTTTGCCCGCCCGCCTCGCCTCCGGCTATCTCCGCGCTCCAGCTGCAACTCCAGCCTCTTTCTCTTCCGCGAGGGTCCGAAGTCAGGACGGGGATCTGACTGCTGCTGCTCTTGCATCGGTAGCGCGAAGGGGAACCGCATGGCTACCGCCACCGCCTCGCTCAGAAGAGTCGCTCGGGAGCTTTTGACCACTCTGGGGGTGACTCGAAGCAGCCACCGGGGCGTGCAGCGACTCAGGTACAGGGCGAGTGGAAGGGGGGCTTTGGAAGTCCGTAGTCGAGGGGCAAAGACAGAGGGCGGGGGGTGGGGTGGGCAGGTAGAAAGAGGGCAAAAGAGATGGAGGTGGGGAGGGGGAGAGATTTGAGGGAAGTATTATTGGAATGTTTTGAGCGGTATATTTGGTCAGGAGGGACACCTGAGTAGATGTAAGAAAATAGAGGGCCAGAAAAGGAGTCTTAAACGAGATAGAATTGTCAGAAAAGTGGGATGAAACAGCCTCCGAGGAGCAGGAAGCAAACGGGGGTGCTGAAGGGGATGTCTATTCAGGAAAAAGGAAGAAATGTCCTGGCCTATTTGGATACCATTGGCAATCTCTGGCAGCTGCCAAAAAGCTATTTAATTCAGTGGCAGGTTAGGAAATGCATGGTGTTCAGAAAGAAAGAACAGTAAATAAAATACAGGAGTTTGAACTCAGTGCATCACCCTTTATCCAGGATTACAGAGAATTCCCTTTGCCCCTTTTATAGCCCTGTATCAGTTCATCATAGATACTCTCCTAGATTTCCTCAGGTGCTGGTGACTTGAGTGACACATCCAGGCAGTTTTCTTGGCAGCAGTACCAAAGTAGTTTATCATCTCTTCTGGGATTTCCCCCCCTCCCCCAGTGTTCCAATCTAGTGTGCAATTTTGGGATGCCCTGTTGGCCTTCCTTTCAAGGACTGCAATTCTACTTAAACTTTTTGAACAGCCAACAATTAGCTAAGTGCTGCCACCTAACTGGGCTGACTCATATTTAACCAAACTTGTGTTTATAATTGAGTCCCAAAGATATATAACTTCCCTGTTCACCTACCGTATAACAAAATGTTAACATTTGTCTCCCTTTTATCCACATCCCACAACTTTGTAGTGGTTACAACTATCTAAAATTGGATTCTTAATATATTATGGATTATAATATTGAAAGACTAGTGGTTCTAAATTTAACAGTGAAGAGAGAACATAAAATAATTCAAGTGGAGAAATAAGCTGAAAAGTAGATAGAAAAGTCTGGGTAAGAATGTATTTTGCAGTCTTCTCATGACTGCAAATCTCTCTTCTCTCTCTCTCTCTCTCTCTCTCTCTCTCTCTCTCTCTCTTTCCTTCCTTCCTTCTCTTTCTTTCTCTCTCTCTACCCCAGCTCCCCCTCTCCACTTCTTTTTATATTTTACCTATTTTATTTCTATGGTCCGAGTAATGGATGAGTAAAAATCCCATGTGTATTAGCAACCAGCCAATTTTTATAGCTGCAGGCAGGCAATTTGAAACAGCAAATTTTTCATGACCTTGAATTCTGCCTTCTTTTACATACTAAACATTTTAGGAACAGGTTGCTGCTGATTTCTCAAAGTACTATTTGAAAGTACAGTGTCATGAAGTGATGAAATCGTGTTACTGTGGAATGCAAGATAATTGCTTGTGTTGCATTTGTGCTTCAGGTTAAGATACTGCTGGTAAAAAGCCACTTGACTTGTGGCCCAAACAGCCAAGGACATTTTATGAAGTCAGCACAGAATGCTTATTTAACAGGTGTCAAGATGTAGTCAAGATCAGCCAAGATAGTTAAAGCATTATTTGTATCAGAGATTCCTAAACTTTCCCAGCTCATGGTCCCCCCCCCCAGTAATTTTTTCACAGCATCCCTAAATTTGCAGTTCATGTGGTATCTGACAGGTGCCAGCTCTCACTGTGTTATCACCTGGCACCCCTGTAAATTTGCTGCAGTGCTCTGGAGTGTCACGATGCAGCTTTATAATTTAATTAATATACTTAATCCACTTCCTCTTCACAATTTGAACCAACACAAAAGTACAGTAATCAAATTATAGGCATTACACAAACATACTTGTTCAGAAACAGAAAACTGTCAAGGAAAATGCAATTATAGTATTTGCCTCTGTGAAGAAAATGGTGCATAGGTATCATGCTAAGTTAATGCAATATTTGAAGATTACACTTGGATTACTTATAAAGAACCTTCAAGGAAGGGACTATAATTACAGAGTTATTGTGTGGCAAGATGGGCAGCCAATAAAATTTACAAATAAGTACTGTAGGTAAAGATGAAGGCAAAGGTTCCCCTGCCCAGTCATTTCTGACTCTATAGGATAGTGCTTATCTCCATTTCTTAGCCAAGGAAGCTAGTGTTTTCTGAAGACCCTTTCCATGGTCACATGGCCAGCATGACTATATGTTGAGGCTATTATCTTCCCATTGAAGTGGTACCTATTTATCTACTCGCATTTGCATGCTTTTGAACTGCTCCGTGTAGGTGGGCAGGAGTTGGGGCAAGTAACTGGAGCTCATCCCGAGACACAGTGCTCAGGTCTCGAACCCAGGCTGTCAGCTTTCCAACTGACAAGCTCACCTTCTTTAACTGTTGAGTCATCGTGCCCCCACAAATAAATAAAGGGATTATCATCCTATTATAATTCTCAATCCCAATCTGTTAAATAGAATTTGGAAGCACATTTTGCTGATGAAGATGGGCAACTCATCCAAACATAGTTTGACTGGTAGATAGTTAATGGGATTTACAATGGTATATATTCCTGTCAACCTGAAGCTGACCTGACTGAGGCCATTTTGAGGCTTCAGGGCTGCCACAACTGGAGCTAAGGGACAGGGAGGGATGGAGAAGAGATAGCTGGGGTTTGTAGCCAAAAGGAAATACTTTTTTCTTGGGAATCAAGGACGTTTCATCAGGTGCTTGGAAGAAGGGGACTGAGGTCGCCTAGCAACTGGGCTGTATCCTGATTGGACCATGTGACTGATTGTTTTGAGAAAGTGTACAACTTTTAATTAGGTGAAAACCACGGGAACGTTTAGAATTGGTTTTCACTACCCTGTGCCAATATGGCTTATTCAATAAACCTATTCTTTGAGGAATCTACCTGTCTCGGAGTTTTGTTTGCTATGGGTATGTTACTTGAAACCCTGACAATTCTATTATGTGAGTTTAATGGTATAACAATTTTTAACATACACAGTGGTTTGCTGCTGCTACTGCCAGTTTGCTCAGGAATGCGCTGTCTGCATGCTTTGCGCACACGCTTGCTTGATGTTCACTATGCGTATATGCGCAGTACTAAAAAATGCTTCTGAGCATTCGCAGAAGCAAAAAACAAGATAGGCGCTGCCAAGAGAACCAGTTCAGGATTGTGGCAAGCCAAGTTACTACCTACTCGGCCGAAATGGTCCGAACTGGTAGGAACTCACATCTGGTTTGCTATTATTCTAATATATTTCTTTTAAAAAGTCAGAAAAATATGTTAGCACTGTGGAAAAGCAAATAGCAATAGCATTTAGACTTATATATTACATCATAATGCTTTACAGCCCCCAAAAATCTAGGCCCTCATTTTACCAATCTTGGAAGACTGAGTCAACCCTGAGCTGGTTGGATTGAACTGCTGACAGATGGCAGAATTAGCCCTGCAATACTGCATTCGAACCACTGCACCACCATGGCTGGAAGTAATACATAATAGTGAAGTAATACATGAGTAACAAAAACCTACTACAAAGGTTATGTAATGTTTTATCAAAGACACACTCAGGGAGTTTTACTACAACTTGCCCCATTTCCAAAGAGTTTAATTTTCTATATAATAAAGACCCTCTTTCAAATTACACATAAAACTATCTGAATGTGTAGACTATAAAACATCACATGCACGTTTACTCAACAAATTAAGCAGCTCTATTGGAAAAGAAGGATGTTATTCTGTACTTTTAGGAAGCAATATCAGTCAATATCAGCCAGTCCAGTTTTCTGCAGCTATTAAAGATCTTTTTTCAACACATCTTTAAAACTGCAGCTTTTACTTTCTCCTGAGAATACCTGTTGATTTCCATGAACTTGAGAAATTAAGAATAATAGAATATTTAGTGAAAATGCACATTTCTTTAGAAAGAACACTTTCCTTTTTTTCATCCATGTTTTCATCATTTCCTATATACAACTTTCCTTGAGTCTCCTCGGTTTAAAATTTTGTTTTCTGTACCAAGTCAAAGTACTGCCAGTTCCTAGTTGCTTCTTGCAATCAAGGTCCCAAACTGGGGGGGGAAGTGTATATCAACTTTCTAGTATCTGCTTTGGGCCTACTATTGAAGAGATACTAAATGTCTTTTTACATTTGGCAACCTTTGAAAATTGCTTAGGTGCCACCTTAAGTCACCTTAAGGAATTGCTGGTTCTGTGAAATGGAAAAAAGCCACGTAGCCCTCCAGTGGGGTAAGACTACTCATCTATTTATTTTGTGAGTTTATTGTTTGGTGAGTTTGGCCTGAGATAAGAAAGCAGGAGAAGAACCTACTGTATTTGACAACAAATGTCTTTATTTAGAAAGACTCAAGAATGCCATAGGGTGGACCAAATAGAACAGAATCAATCTAATACAACAGGAGACCAAATTATGCATACCAGCTGGTGGAAACAATAATTGAAATGGCTATTTGAAGTTTTAGGTGCAGCAGACATTTCAAGCTTTGTAAATAAATATCTCCAGACTTTCTTTTTACAGGTGGCCCTCAACTTTCAACAATTCATTTACTGAGTGTTTGAAGTTACAGCAGCATTAAAAAAGTGACTTTCAACCAGCCCTTGCACTTGTCCCCATTGCAGAATCCCCACCATTATCTGATCAAAATTTGGGCACTTGGCAACTGGCATGTAATTATAATGGTTGCAGTGTTCCAGGGTCATGTGGTTGCCTTTTTTGACCTTCCTACCATACCTGACAAGTGGTCAGTGAGGGAAGCTGCATTTGCATAACCATCACTTAATTCACTCAACAACTGCAGTGATTTGCTTAACAACTGTAGCAAAATAAAGTCATAAAATTGGGCATGGCTCACTTAGCAAACCTCTTGCTTAGCAATAGAAATTCTGGTCCCAATTTCTGCTTTAAATTGAGGATGACCCATCTGAAAGCTAACTACATATATTCTCAACAGTGCAGCTTGCAACTGAGTTAGGAATACCTAATTCTTCGAATATTATAGGCACCGCAAAATAAAATTTGCAAACTTCATAAAATGAACCCTTAATAGAAGATTTATATGCTATGGATAGGGTGACCAGACATCCCGCATTTGGTGGGACAGGCACGCCTTTTCATAAATTTTCCCGCGTCCCGCACGGTTCTTAAAAAAACACGCTTTTTTTGGCGCTCGCAGCTCCCTCGCTCCCCCGCCCATCAGCTGCTAGCTCGCTGGGCTGGCTCATCATTCTGTTCTATCCTACAAATTTAAGCCAGCCCAGCCTGCCGCTCACTGATTGGATTGGCCTGGACTCCAGCCAATCAGTGAGCTGGCTGGGATGGAAAATTTTCAGCACGCCGCATGCTGAAAATTTTCCATCCCAACCAGCTCACTCATTGGCTGGACTCCGCTTAGCTGAGCATGCCTGTGTGAGTCTCCATTTCATTTCATTTTTTGGGGTTGCAGCAGCGCTTACTCACTGGTGAGTAATCATGTTATGGATTGGTACCAGTGGGAATCGGGAGGCGCTGGGGGGAGGAGAAAGCCCTCCTTCTCCCCCTTTGTGGAGTTCATTTCAGCTCCTCGCGTCACAGCCAGCCCCTGTGCTGCGCCGCCATGGGCGGCAGAAACTCCGTGACCCAGTGGAAGTTCTCTGTGCGAGTGAAACAGCTGCCGCCGCTCGCACAAAGAACTTCCACTCGGTCACGGACTCACGGAGCTTCTGCCGGCATGGCGGCGCCTGTGCTGCACGGTTCCCAGCGACCATGCTGCGAGTCCGCGAGGTGTGGTCGTGTCCCGCTGCCCTCCACTGCAGCTCTCCTGCGGCAGCGGCCGTTTCAGTCACGCAGAGAACTTCCACTCGCTTCCGGGGCTGCCGCCGCCCGGCACAAGCCCCGGAACCGAGTGGAAGTCTCTGCGCGAGGTGAAAGGGGTGCCCGCCCCCTCGCTCTCCTGCCGCAGCATCCGTTTCAGTTGCGCAGAGAACTTCCACTCGCTTCCGGGGCTGCCGCCGCCCAGCAGAAGTCCCGGAACCAAGTGGAAGTTCTCTGCGTGAGGTGAAACGGCACGCCGCCGCCTTGCTCTCCTGCCGCGGCGTTTCAGTCACTTTCCTCGTCCGTCTCGATTGCTGGAAGCAGTAACAAACGGCGCGTCCGCTCCGCCATCAGTGCCCTGACAGCCACCCCAGCCGGCGGCTACCGGGCCTCGCTGGAGTCAATTGCAAAACCGCGTTCAGCGCTTTGAGGACCTGAGGCATCTTGGGAAATGCAGTTCCCTATCGGAAAGAATGGAGTAGCTGTGAATTTGTAACAACAACAGAAGATAATAACTTGGCGCTTCGCAGGTTACGAAAATCTCGTTTGATTTGCACACTGTTTTTTAAAAGTTAGATAAAGAAATTATGCTGTGAAAGCGACTAGAAAGCCCCCCTCCCCTTCCTGTGTGCGAGAAAGGGAAGGAGAGGAAGGAAGGAGGGAGGGGGGAAGGAAAAGAAGAAGGGAGGGGGGAGAAGATGGAAGGAGAAAAGATGGATGGAAGGAGAAAGAATGGAAGGAGAAGGAGGAAGATGGAAGAAGAAAGGAAGAAAAAGAAGAAGGGAGGTAGAAAAGAGGGAAGGAGGTAGGAATAAAAGGGGAAGAGAGGGAAAGAGCAGAAAGACAAAGAGGATGAAGTTGATAGGCAAGAGGAAGGAGGAAGGAAGGAAAAAAGAAAAAGAGGGAGAGAGGAAAGAAGAAAAGTTGGAACTAGAAAGGAAAGAAGGGAGGGAGGGAGGAAAGGGGAAGACAGGGAAAGAGCAGAAAGACAGAGAAGGTGAAGGTAGATAGGCAGAAGGAAGGAAGAAGGAAGAAATAGGAAAGGAGGGAAGGAGGAAGGAACAGAAGCGAAGAGGAAGAGCGAAATGGAAAGAGCAGAAAGACAGAGAAGGTAGATAGGCAAAAGAAATGAAGCTGAAAGAATGGAAGGAGGAAGGAAGAGAAAAGGAGGAAGGGAGTGAGTGAGGAAAGAAGAGAGGATGGAAGGAGAAAGGAAGGAAGAGAGGGAAAGAGCAGAAGACGGATAAGGTGAAGGTAGATAAGCAAGAGGAATGAAGGAAGAAGTGAGGTGTCTCGAGGGGGAAAACATTTAGTGACCAAAGTTACAATGGCATTGAAAAAAGTGACTGATGAGCATTTTTCACACTTCGCAACCGTTGCGACCATTTTTCACACTTAGCGACCGTTGCAGCATCCTCATGGTCACGTGATCAAAATTTTGTTTGGCAACAGATTCGTATTTATGCTGATTTCAGTGTCCTGGGGTGACCTTTTGACAAAACATAAAATTTTTAATCAACACCCCCCCCCCCCGGTCAATGGTGTCCCTCTTTACCAATCTGAAAATCTGGTCACCTTAGCTATGGAAGATGTTTCTGAAAGTTTTATTTTAGACTAAAGAATTCAGCTCAATTCCTAAAGATAATCGTGTCATTTTGCCCCAGGGAGTAGATTAAATTTATTATTATCACCTAAAAGTCAAGTATTCAAAATATTATTTATTACATGTAGCCAAAAGAAACGCGCATGCTATTTTTAAGCAGAATCTAGAAATCTCCAGTGTTCATTTCCTCCCCTCATCGAGCTTGAGGCAGATTCATTCCTTAAATGGAAATGCAGTAGACTGATCTGCCACTAGGGGGATATTTGGGATTTCATAGGGAGAAAAGAGGGGTGGGAATTACTAAATGAGGATCTGCCTGGATATGTCATCTAAACTTAGCCATGTCTGATTAGTAACTTCTCCGATAAGATTAGATCATTGCTTATAGGTCCGTGATGGCGAACCATTTTTGAGGGCACGCGAGGCATTGCCCTGTCAGCTCCAGTGCGCATGCGCATGCTGACCAGCTTATATTTGGCCTTACTTTTCGGCCATTTTTCACCCTCCAGAGGTTTTCCTGAAGCCTCCAGAGGGTGAAAAACTGCCCAACGTGCAAACCGGAAGATGGGAACAGACTTCCAGTTGCATGTTGGGTTATTTTTCGCCCTCCGGAGGCTTCAGGGAAGCCTCCTGAAGCCTCCAGAGGGAGAAAAACTGCCCAATGGGCAACCCAGAAGTTGGAAAATGGGCTGTTTCTGGCCTCTGCAGGGCCTCCATTTTGTCAATTGAGGAAGAGATGAGACAGGGCGGGGGAGGCCATTTTCGCCCTCCTCAGGCTTCTAGAAGGCCTGTGGAACCTGGGGAGGGCAAAAAACAGACCTACTGGGCCCACTGGAAGTCGGAAAATGGGCCATTTCCAGCCTCAAGAGGGCCTCTGGGGGGCGGGGAAGCCGTTTTTGCGCCAAGAAAGCTATGTACACATACACATGGCACAGGGGGGGTGTCACACGTGCATGCGCATGTGGCATGGTGCATGGGAGAGCATTAACTTATAAGGGTGGGCACGCGGGCACGCACAATAGCACACACGTATGCTTTTGGCACCCAAGGCGAAAAGGTTTTGCCATCACCGTTATAGGTGATCCCAGCAATCAAGTAAAATAAAAAAATGCTGCTTAACATTTTATTCATTTCTTTAATTCTTTACCATAATTAATTGATTGGAAAATGGGCAGTTTCTCACTAGATGTATACTTCAGTTATTTAACCTAATCAGCCTTTTTACATCTTAAGCCTCTAATCACTCTTTCAAAGGATGTGAGTTTCATAAAGGCAGAAATTGAGCAGCCTCCTTTTTTCCAAAAAAGGATAATATACTGTACCTGTACAGAAGTTATGCTTCTGTATTACCGGTACATTTATTGTTTGTGCCAGGTTTTAAGGGCCCAAAATCTTCCAGCGTGTTGTTGACTCTTAAGTATAGCTGAAGGAATCTTTTTCACTGCATGAACTGGAAGAGAGCAAGATAAGCCTGGCACAATTTTATATTATTTTCTTTGGACTTCTGAGCGCAAGCCAATCCAGGTCTCTGAGAAATGCTTTGCTAAGATATTCAATTCCTTTGCAGTGCCATAATCGACTGGAAAAAGCAGCGTTGCCTTTCCTCACTGGATTCTTTCCCAATTCAGCATGGGTGTCACATTCCATCTTAACTTCTTGTTCAATCGTGTTTTATGGGATTGCAAAACACTATTAGTTGTCCCGCCTTGGGAGCCACCCACAGTTTGGTATTAGAGGAATAGCTATATACATGTTTTTTAAAAAAATATATAGTTAACAAGCATCCCACTCAAACAGAGACGGGCACAAATGCTTTTCTCTTTAAATTTCTTGTGGAAACCTAGACAAAAAGACTTAAAGAAAGAAAGAAGAGGCTTGTATCTGATTGAATCTGTAAAACAATTACAAAATAAACAATGATGAAACTGTATAGTACTGAACAGTAATGTAATAAATTCCAGGTTCTGGGGTATTTTATTGCCCACTCCTAATACCACTATTCTTTAATTTTGGTATTTAGTGAATATGCATTGTGCATTTTGTTTCTTTTACCCTTTTCTGAACTAATACTTTGTGTAGTATCCCACACACAAAGAACGTGAGACTGAGATAATTGTTGTTTCACATGAGACAGAGGCAGAGAAGAAATGTTGTTTATGATATTCCACTTGACTAGCAGATTGCTATGTCACAATAATGTATTGAACTACTGTAATTTTAGGCAACACAAGCATGCCATAATTAAAGGCTTTCACTTACACAACTTGTAAAAACCTTACTTTCCTTTGTTGTTGATGCTTACAGTAAGCATCCATTCCTTTCAGCTACTTCACAGATTCCCCTTTAGCCCATTCAAATTGAGCACATTTCCTGAGAACAATTGCTGTCACCTGCTGCACTTAGAGTCCGCTAAGAGTTTTATTATGCAATTGCCACGTTTCATTGATGGAGTTTTCCATATTTGCTTTCCCACAGTGGTTTGATATTTTTCTTCTTATAATCATCATCTGTTAGAATGGATTCTTCATTGGTAACTTCTAAGCAAGTGTATGTCTACACTTGCTTAGTGTTGTGTATACTTCATGTGTATACTTCAATTCCCAGAATTCCTCAGCTAGCCTTTCTGGCTGAGGTATTCTGGGAGTTGAAGTCATAGATTTCAAAATGCCCAAGGCTGAGAAACACTGTTTAAGCTATCTCTCCTGAACGGTCTTGCTTGTGAATCATGTAAGAACACATAGTAGGTGTGTTCAAGAACCTTTTCTCTCTAGTGTTGCTACCATGACTTGCTGGAACTGTGGTAAGTTTTCCTGGCTCGCTAACAAAATACATTGTCCCTGTTGATGGGAGAATATTTTGAGGATCCTAATTAGCTGAAGAAAATTCAGTGGCATATGGTTTTATATTAATCTAGAAATGTCTCATCAACCTGCACTGTTTTACCAAAAGGAAAGGAGAAATATGATAAAGTTTATACCCATAGTTCTGTGTCAACTTAAACAGGAAAAACCTTGATTGAGTTTTCCTGATTGGAATAAAGCTGTTTAAATAACAAGCTAAGTATAAAGTAAGACTGGAATAATCACAGTATTCTAGTATCAATGTTAACTGCCAGAACTTTATCTAAGCTGAGTAAAATCTAGTGATCCAATGCTCTCATTTATCAATATTGGTATATTGTTCATTTTTTCCTCCAAATAATTTGGGTTGACAGTATGTTCAAGAATTTAATAAACAAGCAAACAAGCAAGCAAACAAACAAAAAACAAATGAATAAGGTATAAGATGGGGAATCATGCATGTTGTTGTTTTTGAGAAAAATAAACTGCAGGTTTACCTTATACGGTTGTCTTTAGGGTAGGATAAATGTGGTTTCTTAACATTGGTTTAAATTTTGCCTCCCTAGTTTTCAACTGACTATATTGTGGCTGAACTATGATTTATATTTGAGATTGCAAATAAATAAAGTTCTTTGAATACATCAAGTGAGAATCCATGGGGTCCATAAGTCAAATGGGACCATGACCCCAGTTTGCCAAACGAAAGCATCTCCAACAGTTGCCGCTAAACTTTAGCAGTGTAATTTCCTACCCTTTGTTTTTATGGAACAGTGAGCCTCACACTTTGAAAAACCTTTAGCCATCCTGCTGTCACTGTTTCCTAGAAATAGAACTTTGGCTCTCTTACAAAAGCAAAAAAATCTTATCACTTATTAAGAAATGAAATACCTTAGAATTGCTGATAACTAAATAAATTCCTAAAGGAAATAAATCCAGACTGTTCCTTGGAAGGGCAGATACCGAAGCTGAAGCTCAACTATTTTGGCTGCCAAATGAGAAGAGAGGACTCATTGGAAAATATCCTGATGTTGAGATAGATTGAAGGGAAAAGGAGAAGGGGAAGCAGAGGATGATGATGGTTAGATGATGTGATTGACACAATGAACATGCATTTGAGCAAACTCCGGGAGACAATGGAGGACAGGAAGCTCTGGTATACAATGGTCCATGGGCTCATGAAGAGTTAGACACCACTTAGTAACTGAACAACAACAACAAACACACCAGTGTCAATCAGAACAAGCAGGTGCTCACAGACATTTAATTGTGAGATACTGTATATCCATTTGCAAATTATCTTGCTGATGAAGACACAGATGTCAAATGGAAAATCAGATACAGGGTCACAGTGAAAATGATTAATGGAACATTATATCTTTATATAATTTCTCATATTTTATTGGTTAGTTTGCAGTAGTTCTGTTGATCTCGTGCAATAAATCTTTGTTTTCTTGCCAGTGTGAATGATTTTGCTGCTTATAACTTTTAATTCTTTCTTGCTACTTTTACAGTGCTCTACCACTTGATATTCGCCCTGCCACACCTGTAATAAAAAAAAGCTACCTCAATGGGCCTTCAGACATCCCACTTATTTCCAGAACTGTGGATCAGTGCCTAGAGGAAACTACCCACCGGTTTCCAGAAAGAGAAGCCTTGGTATTCTTAACTGAAGGTGTCCGAAAAACTTTTTCTCAATTTAAGCAAGATGTAGGTAACTGTTACAGATTCTGTACTGCCGGTGTTGACAATTTATTATTCAGTAATAATTTGTATGTAAATAAAATAATTAAAAAGGATAGAAGGGGTAAATAAAAGTAACAGGTTGAACTGGCTGCATTTTAAAGTTGAATGAAATAAAATAAAATAATAAAATAATTAGAAAAGCTGTCCACGCTGCTAGAGAAATGCATTTCAAAATGTTACAGAGGTTTTGGCCTTTGGAAACTGCAGTCTGAAATGTCCTAATATGTTATCCAATAATTTCTGCTCCCCCCCCCTCATCCCAGTGCGATTCAGCAGAATGGACACACAGCAGGTCCCTTCAATCAAAGAATGTCACTTGTCAGGATTGAAACAGCCACCTTTTCTGTTGTGGCATCTGCCCTCTGGAATAGCGTCCTCCCAGAGATCTTTAGGGTTCCCACCTACAGCTGTAGTAGAAGGTGTTAAAAATATGGCTCTGCCCCCAGTCCTGGGATTAGAGTGGATGATGAGCAAACTTTGTAGTTTTGTTGCTTTGAAACATGTTTGGTTGTTTCACTCTTCTGGACATGCATGCTTTTTGATTGCTTCATTTTATTTTCCTTTGTATATACCCATGATGGTGAATCTATAGCACACGTGCCCAAAGTGGCATGGGGAAACCATGTCGCCTGGCATGTGCAGTGTCACCCATTCCTCTTCTGGGTCTCTGGCGCATGCGCAGCAATGATCAACTGGTCTTCGCACTTGTGGCAGTGCTGGAAACCAGAAAAGCTGGTATTCTGGTTTCCGGCATGCGCATGTGTGCAGCACAGCTGTTTGTCGTGCACACATGTGTATCAGCAACCGGAAAACCAGCTACACGGTCTGCATGTGTGTGCCAGAAACCGGAAGTTCATTTCCTGGCATGCACATGCTCTCTGGGCAGCTTCTCTTCCGGGTTGTGTCTCTGACACTCGGTGCCAAAAAGGTTTGCCATCACTGGTATATAATGTAAAACTCAGAGTCTTTGGGGGAATAAAATAGTTCCTAAAATTAAAGATAAATAAATCCATAAATTTCAAGATTGGTTGCTCAAGGGTACCAAGGTTTAGAACTTTAAACAGAATGTGGAAGTAAACCTTGATGAGACTTTGGTTAAAATAAAGTTCTTACTATATCTATTAAATGCCTAAATTAATGTTTCAATTCCTAATTCTTAATTCTATCAGAGATCTAAACACTGCAGTAAAGGCCCTGATGTGACCTCAGATCACATCCATCTTCCTTGGGTTACATGTTTTCTATCTGAACATGGACCCAAAAACATTTTCTGCTATTCAGAAATGTAAGAATGCTGGAGATTTTCATCCACGGATATTTTCAAATCTGGAGTAGGAATGCAGGTTAAATTGCCGATTTTTTTTCTTTAAACCACTTAGAGTGGCTACAGTATTGCATAGCACAGAGTATTTATTTCATATATTCTATTATTCCTTACCTTTGGAGTTTAGTTTGCTGAGACTCCTGTTCTTTTGAAAATTGCAGGTGGAGGAAGCTGCCACTGGGCTTCTGGCCCTTGGTTTGAAAAGGGGTGACCGATTAGGAATGTGGGGTCCTAACAATTATGCATGGGTCCTAATGCAATTCGCTACAGCCCAGGCAGGGATCATTCTGGTAAGTTCATCTCTTATGTAAGCAGTTAGTGAAGGGTGGGAGGCATGGTGTGTTTCAGCAGGCACCACTGCCAATTCGCTTGTGGGTGCGCTGTGCACGCGCTTTGCACTGTGCCCGCATGCACAGTGCAATAAAAATTGTTCTGCGCATGCACAGAAGTGAAAAACAAGATGGCGGCACCATAGGCGCTGGCCAGAGAACCGGTTCGGGAGCGTGGCAGTCCTGGGTCACTGTCGGTTCCAGCGACCCAGGCAGCCAAACCACTGCCGATTCAGTCGAACTGGTCCAAACCGGTAGGAACCTACCACTGGTGGGAGGTTAAGGGAGGACTCTGCATAAGGCTGTCATACTAGAAAAGGGACCATGAGGATCTAAATAATGTTTATCATGCACCAGGTGTAATTTTGCATAAGGTTTGGAGATCATTGCACTTGCTACACAGCTGAAAACAATCTAGCTTCCTGGTGTAGAATGCTGTCAACTGAAGAGGTGTTTTTTGACCAGTGTATTCCACTTCCAAAAAAGGGGGAAATTGCCCCAACACACACATTGACCATGACGATTTCTCAAGGGTAGGGACATGCAATGACCTCTATTCACCTCCAACCCAGCAGGAAAGCAATCCCCACCCATCTTTATTCTATGCAATAAAAGTCAGCATTTTCTGACTTTCGATAGCTTGTTGTGCCAGTGCCATCCAGGTGACTTGGGTGCACCATTTCATTCCAAGCGAGTCCCTTCACTCTTGCTGCCTATTGTGCCCTTGGGCAAGGAACTTCATTCCCTCTGGTTATTGCTTGCTCTGCCCTCTGTGGCCATGATTTATTTACTTTTGCAGTTTACCGATACAGCCATAAAATAATTTTTCCATCTTCCTTGAGGTAAAAATGACTTCCCACTTCTAGCCTTTCCACTTGGGCAAGACGTCAGATGGAACTGACAGTCGAAGTCCTATTCCTATTTTTACAGGGATTGTGCATGCAACTCAAAAAGAAGAGGCAGAGTTCTAATTATATGGCCATGGCTACCATCTTGAATTTTTTGACACACACCGCTTCCTTGCTGATGCCCTTCTCCTAACCTAAGAAATAGGAAACTATTCAAAAGGAATAAAGCAGCAATTTACTCTACCAATTGAGGGCTTTGGTAGATGAGGTCCATCTAGAACATCAGGCTAAAGCAGAGGAAGAAGTTGAAGTCTAACCATTCACACCTTGGTTACAAGCAGCTGAAGTCCTAAAACTGATTTCATGTATATCATGTGTTGTGTTTTTGAGCCTCTTCCTTGTTATTGATTACTATTGTGAAAGATAAAAAACAGGATTTTAATATGTTTGTGGCAGATTGTTTTACATCAACAAATAATCAAAAAGAAACGTGTATAACATTGCATGAAAAATAACTATGATTTTTGTGTTACTTGTGTACTCTAGGAACATAGCTGCACAGATTTTATTTTAAAAATATTCCACATCTTTCACCAACCTTGGGGTAAAATTGGCAAGAATGCTTGCATTGTAGAAAACATTGCTTTACGTTGCAAAGGATAGAGATTGTGAAACTAACTAATGTGGAGGACAAGAGGACTTGAAAATGGTGCACTTTCTATTTGTACAATATTACTATATTACAACAGATACTAAAGAGGACTTACTTCATAGGAATATATAATGTAAGGGCTGGAAAGAACTTCAGATATCACTAAGTGCAGGATCATCTTTTCTTCCTCTCCTCCTCCTCCTCCTCCTCCATCATCATATATGGAGCCAGCCGTGTACAACAGCTGCCAAAAAAGCCAACACAATTCTAGGCTGCATAAACAGAGGAATAGAATCACATGAAGTATTAATACCACTTTATAATGCCTCTGAGTAAGGCCACACTTATAATACTGCATCCAGTTTTGGTCCCCACAATGTAGAAAAGATGTGGAGACTCTAGAAAGAGTGCAGAGAAGAGCAACAAAGATGATTAGGGGACTGGAGTCTAAAACATATGAAGAATGGTTGCAGGAACTGGGTATGTCTAGTTTAATGAAAAGAAGAACCAGGGGAGACATGATTGATAGCAGTGTTCCAATATCTCAGGGGATATCAAAAGAAGAGGGAGTATTTGGAGCTATTCTCCAAAGCACCTGAGGGCAGGAAAAGAAGCAATGGGTGGAAACTAATCAAGGAAAGACGCAACCTAGAACTGAGGAAAAATTTCCTGAGAGAACAATTAATCAGTGAAACAACTTGCCTCCTCAACTTGTGAATGCTGCAACACTGGAAGTTGTATAACCATTTATCTGAAGTGGTGTAGGGTTTCCTGCCTAAGCAGGGGGTTGGGCTAGAAGACCTCCAAGGTCCCTTCCAACTGTTATTCTATTCTATATTATAATGAAATTTCCATGATGGGAAGCAGAACTAAAGCAATAATACATATAGATAAAAGCAAAAGTTTCCCAAGTGAGAAGATAAATACTTTAAAATGCACAGGATGTATATTGTTAATTTACCTTCATGGTTCTCCAAAGCCAATATTACCAAAAGATGTTTGACTTTTTCCTTTGTTAATACTGGGCTGCATGAAGAACTGCACTTCCGGGACCACTGCTTGCTCTGGATCAAGGCCCAGGAAACCAATTTGCATTAATTCTATTTATTTTGAACTGGCAAACTGGTTCTTACTTAGTTCCTGATTTTACTATTGCTGCATTTCCAGGTGTCTGTGAACCCAGCATACCAGTCCCACGAACTGGAGTTTGTCCTGAGGAAGGTATGAAAGACCTGTTACACCATCTCTGCTTAATTTTACCCCCAGCATTTTTGATAGAATTTTCTGTTCTAGAAATAGAATTCTTGAGATAATAGTGAAGTATGGGAAAAAGGAGGGGGGGAAATAACTGTCTCTATCATATGGGGAGAAATTGAAGTATTTGAAAGTTTTTAATTAGGTGGTGGGAAAGACATCCCTCTATCTCCTATAGCATAACACTCACCTTTAATGATTGTGGAGCTGGCAATAATTAATCAGGATGCTTAAATTTTATGTATCCATTTTATAAGTAGAGCAGTTGTGAATGCTAGGTGCCGGGAGTACTCAACAGAGAGCAGTGTCACACTCAGTTTGCTTATGAATGTCTGGCTAGCAATTTATAAATCCAGAATACCCGATTTAATGCTTCTCTGCCCAGATCTAACTATGAGGTTCTTTTATTCTTAATTTTTTGTGCCAGTTAAATATAAGCAAAGAATGATCTTATCTTTGCATATGCTAGTGCTCTAATGCCAGTCCACAGAGAAAATCTAGAGGCTCTCCATGGAAAATCACTGATATTGTTTGATGTAGAAAAATAAGGAGTATCAAACAATAAAAGTGAAATGTAGATCAGTCTCTATTGTATAAAGTGTTAATATTTGCTGTTCAATGTGCACTCAGCTAGTGCCTAAGGATATTTCAGGGAGCCAAAATAAACTCTGGTGTTTAACACAGGAGTCAGGTGCTTTTCAACATTTCCTAATAATATACATCCAGCTGGGCAACTCATGACTCTTGATCACAAAAGTATAACTGATGTAGCCAGGGAACATGGCACCCATTTTTCCCACCAGTCAGCTGATCTGGACTGCTTGTTTCCTGCTTCAGTTAGACTACCACTGTGCAGGGAAGCCAGGCCTAACTATGCCATTCAACTTTCTTATCCTTAATAATGGAGGATTAAAACTGTTAAATGGTTTATAAATAAAAATAATCCTGCTAGGATTAAGAAGGCTTTGGGACTTGCCTGTCTTGTTTAGTTTTCCAACTAAATGGCTGTAATCCATATCTCACTCATAATTTAAAGTACCATTTTAATGCCAGGGCATCTCTGAATTTCCCCTGATGTCCATAGCATTAGCCCTAATCCAGTAGACTGGAGGGTGTGTGTGGCAGAGCTGGTGTTTCAGCTTCATAATTCCATTCATTTTTTTTTTGTTTAAAGCCCCCTTCTTCTTCTCTGTTCTTATTCCTCATGGTTTGTTTGCTAGCAATTCCAATGGCTATCTGCCAGTCCTGCTTTCTCAGTGTTGAAAAATAAGAAACACAAATTATGTAAGGCATGGAATGTACATTGAATTTGACAGGTTCTGTTATTATTTCTGCTCGAGGAAAGCAATAGAATTACCAACATATTCCAGTGCTGCTAAGCACAGTCACAAAAATTGATGTTACTTTTGTAATCCAAAAACTACTTTTTTACTCTAACATATTTTGCACAGAGCTAACCTACTAACCAATTTAGTTTTGGAAGGTTTCAATCCTCTGATCTTTCACTATAAGCTTACAATGCAGTTAATTTCACTGAATTCATTGGGGGATATTTCAAAGGAGCCATGAGCTATTTAGGACAAAATCTGCACATACACATTAGATAGCGAGTTCCATTCAAGCAAGCCTGGCTCTGCCTTGTAGGCAAAAGAGATCATCCCTGACTATGCCAAATCTTTAAGAATTCCTCATTTAGAGGGGGGAAACAACAACCAGCATTTGAGATGGAACACAAATGTACAGACTCTGGATTCATATAGTTTGCATTTAAGGTGAGTTGTTTGCAACACAACACATCCAATGCACTAGATCAGCAGTTCTTAACCTTTTTGAAAGAATAGCCCCCTTGAGCCATTGAGGAAGTTATCATCGCCCCCCTCCCCCAACATAACCTCTCAATTACAACACAGGGAAATAATTCTTCAATTTATGCAAACACATTTTTTGTTTTCTTTAAAATTGTCATCAGGACATATCGATGCAAATAATTTATTTCAAATCTTTTTCCCATATTTCAATTGTGTGAAAAATTCTGATGCCACCCATCACTTTACTCCCAAACTTTGTGATACATGAATTTCATTATTATCTTATTTATTCAAGACAGTTAAATGCAATGACCACTGAAAACAAAATTCAATTGCAAAAAAATGAAATGCCCGAAAAAAAGTGTAACATTTAATGATTTAATTACAAGTGAATTTTAAGACACAAAAAGAAATATAAAAAGGGCATAAGAACAAATTGCAATGCAGGAACTAAGAATTTCAAGACGAAAACTCTGAAACTAAATTAAGATTCGAGGAAAATATATATTCATGCACACTGTAAAAAAAGTTAAAAAGACACAAAGAATTTTTTTACAAAAGAAAAGCAACAAAAATCAGAGCGACAAATTTAATGCCTTAACACACACAAAAAGTTTACACGAAGATCACAACAACAAAAAATGAAACTATAAAACCAATAAAATATAATATCAAACTGGAGTGCATGCTAAAAAAGTACAATACAAAAAGACACACAAAATGATTTACAGAGCACAACAAGAATTCGAAAACGAAACCAAAAACTCAAACTGGAACGTGAAATCCAATGCAAGCAAATACAACGATAAGAGCTGAGACAATTATTAACGAAGAAAATGTATGTACACATAAGCAAAAAAAGAACATCAATGGCTGCCTTGTGCTTGGTGAGCTGATGCCAATTTCTTGATGTCTGGAACCATTTGTTTAATCTCATTCTTAAATCGCCGCGCTCAGTGATCTTCAACATGTTCCTTAGAAAGGATCTGTTGGACGGGGCTGAAGCCCCTCTCAACTAAGTAAATGGGAGGAAAGACTAAAAAGAAGCAACTTAACTTCCTCCCACAATATTGGATCAGTGTTCCTCATTTTCACCCAAAAGGCTTCGCAACCATAACTCTGAAAATGTGATTGGGCTTTACAATCGTATTTCAGATCTGTCAGTGGCTCTTGCAGTTTGGGATGAAGTTGTGCAAAGTCTGCTGTGAAAGGATTTAGCACCCAAGTGGGCACTTCCAGATTGATCAGATCATAGAATCTGGTTTCCATATCTTCTTTTAGTTGCTTCAAGTGGCAGCAAAAAACGTCCAAATCTTCTGCTTGGAGTTGATGTTCATTACCAAGGCTTGGGAACTGATACATCTCCTGGCAACTCATATTGCTTGCAAGGAGGTCCAATTTGGAAATAAATGAGCAGATTACTCCTTTGATTTTAAGAAAATTGATTTTATCTCCTTGCAGCTTTACGTTCACTTCATTCAGCTTGTCAAAAACATCAGCGAGATAAGCTACATCCAGACGTCGAAGTTTAAGAGAACTGCTTAGACTTGGATCAATGGATTCAAGAAATTCGACAACTGTGTCAAAAAGTTCATGGAATCGCCACGAACACTTTCCTTTTGAAAGCCACCTTACTTCGGTGTGCAAAAGGAGATGTTCAAACTCCTCGTCATTTTCTTCACAAAGCTTGTGAAAAAGTTGGTTGTTCAAGGCATTTGACTTAATTTTATTCAGTGTTAATGGTTTAACATATAGACTTGTGCAAACAACCACTCAAATTTTTTGAGACAAGGTGCTGTCTATGAACGACGCAATGGACAGTCATAACTCTAGGTACAACCGATTTTAGATGAGCTTGAAATCCGCAATATCGTCCAACCATGGATGCAGCTCCGTCGGTTGCACATGCCAAGATGTTTGTCAAAGGGATGTTTTTCTCATTAAAAAAACTCTTCAACCTTTTTAAATATCAAAGAACCTTTTGTGTTGGTGGCTAAATTTCGAGCAAATAACAGTTCTTCCCCGATCTCTACATTTCCGTTGATGAAACGGAGATAAGCCAATAACAAGGCTTCATTTTCACGAATCGTTGACTCATCAGTCTGCATCACAAATTCTGTACTTTTCAAAGTGTCAATAAGCCTTTCTCCCACATCAGCAGCCATGTCATCAATTCTTTTTGCATCACAGCAGTGTCATGTGACATGTCGCAACTTTCCCCCCATTCACTAAACCGGGCATGGACATGGCCAGCACGTGATGCATCTGACCCATGGGTTTGACAACCCTGGTCTATAGCATAAGCCATGTCTGCTTTTTATATGGACCAGTCCAGAGGTGGGTTGCTCCCTGTTTTACTACCGATTTGCTTCGTGTGCGATTTGCTGATTTAAAAATTACTTTCTTATGTGTATTTCTGTAGGTTGGCTGCAAAGCACTTGTGTTCCCTACCCAATTTAAAACTCAGAAATACTATGAGATCTTGAAAAATGTATGCCCAGAATTGGAACATTCTAATCCAGGAGCACTGACAAACAAGAAGTAAGTTTATATATTGTACCTTTGAGTGTTATTCAATTCCAGAATTTAGTAGTCTGACATAAATTAACGCTGCAGGAGCATGTGCATTATCAAGCTACAAACAGTTCTGCTGCTGGTGTGCATAGTGTACTGTTGTGGCCCAGCAGGAGCCGTTGGAGCTGCAAACAGACTCCGATAGCAAGGGACCCTATGAGTCGGCTCTGGAAGATGTTGGGGGGACCCTGGACAGGGTTCAGACTCCGAGCAAGGACCAGAGAGGCTGGTTGGTCACCAGGAGGCGCCTGAGGCATGAAGCAGTGGTGAAAGCCAAAGGGAGTGTGCCCATGACATCAGGCCCTGGAGCAGTGGTGAAGACGTCAGGCCTTTGAGCAGTGATGAGGTTCAGAGGGAATTGGTCCCGGACGCCCGGCAGAGGCGGGCGGATAAACGCCGGCAGCAATTAAAGAGGCAAAGGAGATAATTGGACCCAGGTAGTTGTGATTAGGTCCCAAGAGAGTATATAAGGAGAGACTTTGGGAGGAGGCTGTTTGCAGGATTCAACTAATATACTAATGCTGGAGAAGCTCTCGTATGTATTTCTTATCTTGGAAGTCTGGGTTGCTGCCAAAGTCTTGTCGGAGTGTTAATTTACTGTGAATAAATTGTCTAGCAGTAATCTTGTGTCGACGTGCCTCACCGTACGGAGGGGGGGGGGGTCAGAACAGTGTACCATGCAAGTCAGAGACCCAGATTTGTTTCAAGTGAGAGAATGCCTATACCATGTATTTCTTGTTTGTGAGGCATTAGTTCAGGAGGTACAAACTTTGATCGTTCACACATGGTGCTAAACTATAATCTATATTTGTGTTATTGTTGGTTTTGCTTTAATGTCATAGTTTGTTATGTGATCCTAGTCTATAACTTTGCATTTAACTATGGATCTCCACAGGATGAGCCTCAATATTTACGTGAATACACACTATGTTCTTTCTCTTTTCAATTTACTTATGATTGAAATGCAATTCAATTCAATTTAATTATGATTAAATAAATGTTAATACTTCAAAAATGCTTAATGCGAATAATAAGCAAGGCAATGTTCATTTTTTTGCCATTTTTTTCCCTTGAACACTTTGTCTGGAGATAATAATGGGCAAAGGTCATACATGTGCAATTCTAGTTCAGTTGGTCTCTCTCATATAAGTTTATAATGATCAGTGTATTCATTAACTGGTTAAGCACTGACACACATTGACACAGCCACTCCTTTGACCTGAGGAATATTCTTTTTCTCTTGGATGGAGTGCTTGTGGCTATGGATTCCTAATCTTTTCTCCAAATGTATTTATTTTCTTCTAATCTATTCTCTAAAGCAGCTATCACCAACTGGGGGGTCTGAGGACTACTGGTGGTGCGTGAGAAAATGTTTGTGATCCGCAGAAAAATTATTTGCATTTTTTAATATTTCATCATCAGAAAAAATTGCAAACAGGAAGTCTTCGACTTACAACCATTCATTTAATGACCGTTCAAAGTAACAGCAGTACTAAGAAAAATGACTTATGGCCATTTTTCATACTTTACAACCATTGCAGCATCTTTATAGTCAGATGATCATAATTTGGACACTTGGCAACCACTGTTCCCTCTAAGGTGCGCGGCTGCGCGGCCTCGCATGTGGCAAGAAAACACTGCGCAGCCGTTTCTAACTGCGCGCAGTGATTTCTGTCACAGGCAGAAGGGGAATATCTGTTGCCGCCTCCTCCTCCAACAGCACTTCCGGATTTGCCGCCCGACACAGCTGAGGTGAAGCCGCCAAAGCTTCCGTCAGCACCCCCGCCCATGGCAGTGGTGCCTCTCCCTCCACACGGAGCACCTGAGCTGGCCCCCGCGTTATTCCCTCCCCCTTCCTCTTCTGCCGTGATTTTGAGCAGCCATGAGGCCACGGGACCTAGTAGGAAGGCGGCAGAGGGGGAGGGAGCAGGAAAAAAAGACCTCATGGCTTCTCAAAAGCACGGTGGAGGCGGCGGCAGGGGTAACCCAGAGCCCAGCTGAGGTGCTTCGAGGGGAGGGGGAGGCACCGCCACCGCTGCCATGGGCGGGGGCACCTGCGGGAGCTTTGGCTGCTTCACCTCGGCAGCAGCACTGGGCAGAAAATGTGTTGGTGATGTTGGAGGAGGAGGAGGCAGCGGTGGCAGCAGTTATTCTAGTGGTGGCAGGGGCTCGTTGGCATCTTCAGCAGCAGCCCTGCCCCCTGTGAAAAAAACCAAAAATGGATCCACGCAGATGACGTCGCCGCAACATGACTGGAGGAGGAATTCTGGGAGTTGAAGTCCACAAATCTTAAAGCTGTCAGGTTTGAAGACCCCTGGCGTTTTTTTCCCTAAAAGGTTATGGGTGCAAGGATCTTGTAACTTGACAGCTTTAAGACTTGCATGCGTCACTGCCAGAGTTTCTGAGCCAACATGACTGGAGGAGGAATTCTGGGAGTTGAAGTCCACAAGTCTTAAAGCTGTCAGGTTTGAAGACCCCTGGGATTTTTTTCCCCTAAAGGGTTATGGGTGCAAGGATCTTGTAACTTGACAGCTTTAAGACTGGCACACTTCAATGCCAGAGTTCCTGAGCCAACATGACTGGAGGAGGAATTCTGGGAGTTGAAGTCCACAAATCTTTTTTTTGCATCTTCCAATACTTGATTGAAAACTGTTTTATTTCATTTTCATTTTCCTTTTTATACAATTATTTATATACTGTGCAATTAAGAAAGCAATAAACACAACTCATCTTCTATTCCGCCATGGAAAACCAACATAACACTTCAATCCTCCACACACCCTTTCTTCTCTCCCTCCAACTTTCATTTCTCCCCTCCAGCATTCCCCTCTTCTACTTCCCCTCCCCCTCAGACATTCTCCCCTTCCCACCATCTCACCCTCCTTACATTCCCCTCTCACTCCCTCTTGACTCCTCCCTCTTCTTTCCCTCTACTCCTCACTTTGGTGTATTTCTACTATTCATTAATCTATTCAATTTGTATTTTACACTAAAATTGTAAGAAAAGAAAAGAAAAAAGGAAAATAAAAGGAAAAGAGAAAAAAAGAAAAAAGAGCAACAGTATACAAGTGCATTCTTATTGTTTTGAAAATTGAAACTATATTTCCACCCTCCACCCTCCCCCCCGTGAACCCCCCTCCCTAGCCCCCTTCCGACTTCCCAGATCCCATACCCGGCATAGCTCTTTATCAAGCACAGTCTGGAGTATATTAAAACCAAATAGGTTAGAAATTAAAAGATAAAAAATAAAGGAGAAAAGAAAGGAATAAAAAAAAACAAAAAAACAAAAAAAGGGAAAAATCAATAAACTCTCTACATTAAGCTCAGCTTCCCATCATTATTAAAACTTAAGCAATGTGCATCATTCCTAATCTCAGTTAATTTATTACTTGCAGGATTTCAAACTATGTTGAAACCAAGTGAGTTAATCAAATAAAATTCTACTCTAGCTGGGGGCCTTATCTCTTTATCTAAATATGTGTCCATTTCCAAACCTTTAATTTGTCCCTTTTACCTCCTTCTCTATAAAGCAATTTAAACACCTCAAATATTTCTCTCGGTTTCCATTCCAACTCCTCTCATCCTGCCTCTACCCGTGTCCATATATATATTTTATTATCATCCGTACTCCTCTCATATTTGCTCCGCCTTCCTTCGAACTCCCTGAGTATATCCTTCCAAACATTATATTCAAATAACAATTTCTATAAAAATCAACTTACTTTCTGGCTCAAAATAAGCTCTAATTGAACCTTCACTACCCTCCCGTCTGCACCACACTTCCCAACTCCATTCAACCTAAACCGCAATCCAGAAACATCACGATCTCCGCCCTCCTCACCCTAGGAATAAATCATAAACAATTTATATAAAAGTTCAAAGTTATCCATCAAGTCTTTTTTTAAGTCCCATACAGTATATTTTCCGAGGAAATCAGCATCATTTCTTTCAGCCTTAATGTCTCTTCATCGGTGTACCACTATACCATTTTATACAAGACAGAAGTCACAAAGTATTATTCAAATTAAAATTAAGCAAATGTTTTGGAAGCATAACTAAATCCTTGTTCTCTGCTCTTCTGCCCTTCCGGAGGGGAAAACGATACCTCCCGCCTTGTAGTTGTGTGTTTGGTTGTTTCTCTTCTTCTTCTCCTTGCCTTTGTCCAAGTCCGGGTAATTCAGGAAGTCCCGCCTTTAGGATCTTATAGTAAAAGTCTCGAGCTTCCCAAACTGAATTGAGGCGTGTTTTTGATCATCAAGTGTAACTGTAATACCAAATGGCACCTCCCATCTGTACTGTATCTGATTATTTCTGAGTTCATTAGTTAGAAAAGCATAGTCTCTCCTGGCTCTTAACATTTGGGGTGGTATTTCTTTGAAAACGATCAAGTCCTGTCCATCAATTCGCAGCCTGTTATTGTAAAGCTCTTGTAGTATCGCGTTTCTGGATTCTTTTGTAGCAAAATATATAATTATATCTCTCGGAAGCTGTCTCTGTTTTGCTGCCCACGAATTATGGCGGTAAATTTTTTGGATCTGCCAATCAAAGTTGAGTCCCGGACTTCCCACCAAATGACTGAAAGCCTCAAAAAAGGTCTGTTTCAAATTCTCCTGTTCATTTTCACGCAATCCCCTAACTCTTATTGCAAACGCAGTCTTTTTATAATTTGTCATAACAAGTTGTCTTTCTGCATTTTCTACTTCCTGTTGCAACATTTCAATTTTAGATGTCAGATTAGAATTAGCTTCTTCCAAAAGTTCCAGTTTATCTTCCATTCCTGCAATATAATCTGTCATTACAGTTATAACCCCGATCATATCCTCCTTTGTTTGAGCAATCTTGGCATCAAGCTTATCACATAATTCCGAAATAAGTTGTTTCATTTCCTCTCTAAATTCTTTAAGAGTTTCAAAAAGAAATTCTTTCGTTAACAAATCTCCAGTAGAGGGCGTAGAAGGCAAAAGCTGCTGCTTTATAGCAATTGCTTGGGATGTATTGTTGAAAAAACGTTTAGATTGCTTTGACTTGGGAGCCATTATAAAAGAAGAGAAGAAAACAAACAAAGTCTCTGCTCACCTTGATTTAAGATAAAATACTTTCATTAAACTTTTGGCAATTAGTGAAGAGAAGTCTTCAGGAAAACAGGGCTAATTAAATATATCATATATCAAATGCGGAAGCTATAAAATCGCCATTTTGAAAAGCAGTTAGACAAAGCAGTTTTTTATAAAATTGAAGCTGGTGTTTTGAATAATAATAAAAAAAAGGTTCTCAGGAATGGTCGCTGCTCGGATTGATTTTAAATAGCTTAGATTTGTCCTGGGGGGGGGGGACGACCTGCCTTGAGCTGAAAAAAACAGCTGAGAAGATCTGGCTGGAGTAAAAAAAAAACCTCAGCTTTTTGTTGAACCTCTTCTCCGTTCACAGCGAAAAACAAAAGGCTGTGAACTACAAAGAGGATTCTAACGACTGAGTTCCTCCCTGCCCCTTTCTTGCCTGAAAGGAGAGATATCTATAGATCTTTTAGATATACAGACCAGAACTCTGAGGGCAGCTCCTTTGAGCCACCAGCGACGGCAGCTCCTCCCCCAGAAGTCCAAAGTCCACAAATCTTAAAGCTGTCAGGTTTGAAGACCCTGACTTATAGGACAAAAGGGAGAGTTCAACCTCTCATAATGTAAAAAAGAAGCTCATGGAATAAGTCCTCCAACTGTAGGTCAAATCAAATGCAGGTAGTCCTTCACTTACGACCACAATTGAGCCCAAAATATATCTTACTGAGCAAGACATTTGCTAAGAGACTTTTGCCCCATTTTATGAACTTTCTTGCCATGGTTGTTGAGTGAATGATTACAATTATTAAATTAGTAACACAGATATTAAGTGAATCCGGCTTCCCCATTGACTTTGCTTGTCTGAAGTTTGCAAAAATTGATCACATAATCCCGGGACACTGCAACCGTCATATATACAAGTTAGTTGCCAACAATGTTCCCTCTAATTTTTTTTCAGCGTGAGCAGAAAAGTATAGTGTTTGAGCGGCATATTTTCATGCCTGAGCACCTGAATTTTTTTCACAGATGTCACCTAAGACAACAACGAAATCAGTATTATTTGAAACTCAAAGTTATGTTTATTCAAGGTACCCGCTTAATTAAAAGTGTTATATAATATCAGTATCACTTAACAACGGTCCTGCTTAGCAACCAAAATGTTGGTTCAGAAAGTCTGGCATTTGAAGCACGCAAGTCTTAAAGCTGTTGTTACAAGATCCTTGCACCCCTAACCCTTTAGAAAAAAAAACCCAGGGGTCTTCAAACCTGACAGCTTTAAGACTTGTGGACTTCAACTCCCAGAATTCCTCCTCCAGTCATGTTGGCTCAGAAACTCTGGCATTGAAGCATGCAAGTCTTAAAGCTGTCAAGTTACAAGATCCTTGCACCCATAACCTTTTAGGGAAAAAAACGCCAGGGTCTTCAAACCTGACAGCTTTAAGATTTGTGGACTTTGGACTTCTGGGGGAGGAGCTGCCGTCGCTGGTGGCTCAAAGGAGCTGCCCTCAGAGTTCTGGTCTGTATATCTAAAAGATCTATAGATATCTCTCCTTTCAGGCAAGAAAGGGGCAGGGAGGAACTCAGTCGTTAGAATCCTCTTTGTAGTTCACAGCCTTTTGTTTTTCGCTGTGAACGGAGAAGAGGTTCAACAAAAAGCTGAGGTTTTTTTTTTACTCCAGCCAGATCTTCTCAGCTGTTTTTTTCAGCTCAAGGCAGGTCGTCCCCCCCCCCCTCAGGACAAATCTAAGCTATTTAAAATCAATCCGAGCAGCGACCATTCCTGAGAACCTTTTTTTTATTATTATTCAAAACACCAGCTTCAATTTTATAAAAAACTGCTTTGTCTAACTGCTTTTCAAAATGGCGATTTTATAGCTTCCGCATTTGATATATGATATATTTAATTAGCCCTGTTTTCCTGAAGACTTCTCTTCACTAATTGCCAAAAGTTTAATGAAAGTATTTTATCTTAAATCAAGGTGAGCAGAGACTTTGTTTGTTTTCTTCTCTTCTTTTATAATGGCTCCCAAGTCAAAGCAATCTAAACGTTTTTTCAACAATACATCCCAAGCAATTGCTATAAAGCAGCAGCTTTTGCCTTCTACGCCCTCTACTGGAGATTTGTTAACGAAAGAATTTCTTTTTGAAACTCTTAAAGAATTTAGAGAGGAAATGAAACAACTTATTTCGGAATTATGTGATAAGCTTGATGCCAAGATTGCTCAAACAAAGGAGGATATGATCGGGGTTATAACTGTAATGACAGATTATATTGCAGGAATGGAAGATAAACTGGAACTTTTGGAAGAAGCTAATTCTAATCTGACATCTAAAATTGAAATGTTGCAACAGGAAGTAGAAAATGCAGAAAGACAACTTGTTATGACAAATTATAAAAAGACTGCGTTTGCAATAAGAGTTAGGGGATTGCGTGAAAATGAACAGGAGAATTTGAAACAGACCTTTTTTGAGGCTTTCAGTCATTTGGTGGGAAGTCCGGGACTCAACTTTGATTGGCAGATCCAAAAAATTTACTGCCATAATTCGTGGGCAGCAAAACAGAGACAACTTTAAGACGTGTGGACTTCAACTCCCAGAGTTCCTCAGAGGTCTTAAAGTTGCCAAGGTTGGAGACCACTACTATAAGTGACTGGGTGTTCCTTTGCATCAGATTACCAGAGCTTTCGGTTATCATCTGTGCGGATGCCAAGCTACCTGGCACATTCTCAATGCAGGAAGTGATGCAAGCTGGAGAGAGCAGCCATATGAAAGAGCTACAGGCGATACGGAAGATGCTGATCAACAAAGAACCGATTAATATTCAGTTTACTTCAGTAAGTGCTTTACAGCTGTGTATCTTCTCCAGTATTTTTTAAAAAATGCAGTCCATGATGATCCGAGATAGGAAGCTTATATTTTTGTCAAGCGGACTAAGTTGGTACTTTGAATTTAGTGCAAATAATTGTCGATACTGATTTTTGTTGCCACATGGCTCTTTATAAAAACATAATTGTTTTATATTAAGGATATGCAAACCCTCTGAAAAGGGTATTTTGGGACAGGTGTGTAAGTACAGGTAAATCTTGATGATTGTAACGGAGCCTGCCTTTATGGTCACATGTCATGGCAGTCATTGGATTTTAACCCCCCCCCTCCATTGTTGTTCACTCCAATGAAATGTTAAACGAAAAGACCAGTTATTAAGTGGAGAGTGGAGTGCTTCCCCGGTGTGGGGAGGAGCCATTGGAGGCCTAATACAGGGCCAAGCCTACCCTGGCCCACCTAAGGCCTTCCCCAGCCCCAAAAATGCCCCTTGCCACCTCCTGCACCTGGAGTCCCAACAGGCTTTTACCCACTCTCACAAGAGTCCTCCTAGGCCAGTGATGGGCAACCTTTTTGGCGTGGTGTGTCAAAAATCGGCAAAAAATCGAGCATAACTCGCGTTGTGTGTCACTTCGACAAAAACATAATTTTGTGCAATTTATAGTTTAAACTACAAAAATGTAGGGGTTAACTAGCCTAACAAGCTAACACAACCTCCCCCTCACTTATCTCAGTTATTGTGGGCAATTACAAGTCCATGGCACCCCAATAGTTGCTGCTAATGACGCTCACAGTTCCCGTTGGCACTCCGCTGTTCCCTGCTGTGGTGCGGTCGTAACCGACAGTCCCAGGAGTAGACTCTCTGTGCCGGCCTGACTGGAGAGAGGCGCGCACTGTTCCCGCGCTCCTCTCCTGCGGGTCCTCCCTCGCCGCGCTGATGACGTGTGTACGCACGGCACGCACGCCTTACCAGCAGCCCCTGCGCTCAGAAAGGGGCGGCGGCGATACAGTAAGTGAGTGTGGGCGAGGGAGATCACACGTCCTGCCCCCACCTTTCCTCCAGCACAAATTCTTTCATCCTCGGCGGCTGTGCAGGAGCCGAGGATGAATCGCATGAAATCCTGTGCGTGTCACCCCAAATGGCTACGCGTGTCAGCACTGACACGCGTGTCATAGGTTCGCCATCACTGTCCTAGGCCATAGGCTTGATTCCCACCCTACCAGTGATGGGTTCCGGCTGAGGATTAAAATTGAAATCCTCTTTTCATTCCTGCTTGGAATTATAATCAACGGCCTCTGTTCCTTCATTTTTTCCACTTCCAGTCCACTTTAGATGGTCCCTTAATCTTTTCCTTTCCGATACAGTAGTTGTTTGAGCTACGAGTGACTCTTCCTAACTTTCTGAAATCTGGCCTGATCTTGTATTAATAGGATTTTTAGAGTTGGGACATCATTATGACATCCCATTTTAAAGCAGTTGATCTTTTATAACTTGTATAATGTGCTAGGATCATCCTAATTAGTGAATAAGTTCTCTCTTTCCTTCAGGGAACGACAGGAAGTCCCAAAGGAGCAACACTTTCTCATTGTAATATTTTGAATAATGCAAATTTTATTGGCATAAGACTGGGACTAAATGAGATGGTAAGTCTTCTCTGCCTGCTGTACTCTTTATGTACAGAATGGAAACTCTTCAAATGCTAACTCTACAGATAAGAGAACTTTTCATGATTCTATCATATGATATTCTTTTGGTTTAATTAAAAAAAATGTATTACAGTTTTCAGGATACAATTTGAAGATTAGTAACCGAGGTGTTTTTCAAAGAACTATATAAAGAATCAATCATGTGTTTTGCCCTCAGATTTTAGAAGCCTTGGCCTTCTTACACACCACCAATATGATTTTTTAATAGGATATTCTTATCTGTAAATCAGGGGTATCAAACTTGATTTTATCGAGGGCCGTATCAGGGTTGTGTTGACCTCGGGGGGCTGGGGTGGGCATGGGCAGCTTGACATCACACGTGCTGGGCGCGCCTGTGGCCTGAGCACTCTGCTAGGAAAAACAGAGATTGGGGAGGGGCTGCACATGGCCTTTGTAAGCTCCATTTTTAATTGGGACAGCCTCCTGCAACCCTCTACCAGCAAAAATGGACCCTTCCCCCCGAGTGGCCCTCATAAGCTCCGTTTTCGCTGTCAGAGGCACCATGGGCCAGACCTTTGCTATTTCCAGGTTGCCCCCAAGGACCATATCTAAGCACTCTGTGGGCCAGAACAGGCCCATGGACCTTGAGTTTGACACCCCTGCTGTAAAAATGTTCCTGAATTTTCAATTATAGGGAACTTTTTACATGGAAATTCCTATTTAAAAATGAAACAAATATTCTATAAAAGTCTAGGAATTGAAGAAGTCCATCCTGCCCTTCCCTTCTCCGGACACTATTCCATTTGTGTAACTCCAACGCTCTCTTCGTAAAGCTTCAGTAGGGATTCTTCTTGCTTATGCGATAAAATATTATAAACATGATGAAGGCTTCTATTGGAAGATATCTCACTCCTATCTTGTTTGTTTTGACCCTAGGAAGCTCGTTGCTGTGTTCCCGTTCCTCTCTACCACTGCTTAGGATCTGTGGGAGGCTGTATGGTGATGGCTGTGCATGGTGTCTCCCTTATTTTTCCATCTCTCAGCTTTAATGCCAAAGCCACTCTGAAAGCTATAGAAAAAGAAAAGTAAGAATCTGGCTGAAACTATGTTCTGGAAAGAGTATTAAAATTAAAGTTATTTGTACTAGTAACCAGTTAATAATGGGACGCGGTGGCTCAGTGGCTAAGACGCTGAGCTTGTCGATCAGAAAGGTCAGCAGTTCGGCGGTTCAAATCTCTAGCGCCGCATAACAGAATGAGCTCCTATTACTTGTCCCAGCTTCTGCCAATCTAGCGGTTCGAAAGCACATAAAAAATGCAAGTAGAAAAATAGGAACCCCCTTTGGTGGGAAGGTAACAGCGCTCCGTGAGTCTTTGGAATTTAGTCATGCCGGCCACATGACCACAGAGACGTCTTCGGACAGTCCTGGTTCTTTGGCTTTGAAACGGAGATGAACATGCCCCCTAGAGTCGGGAATGACTAGCACATATGTGCGAGGGGAACCTTTACCTTTTTAACTAGTTAATGCTAGTTACAGTTACCCTTAGTTTAGACCTTCGCTACCTTTCCCTCACCCTGTCCCCCCTTTTGCACCCTTTTCTCTTCTTTTGAGACAAAACTGGAATGTCTTTGACTCTTCCTTGTGTGGACCAAGCATACAACATGTGCAGGCAGTTTTTGGATACCTCTTTCCTTCTTCCCTGAAATATGAATATTGATTTGAAATATTGATTTGATCTTGGAATCTTAAGGAACAATCACTTAAATATGAGCCAGCAGTGTGCTGCAGCTGCCAAAAATGCCAATGTAGTCTTAGGCTGCATTAACAGAGGGATAGAATCAAGTGTGAGTACCACTTTATAAGGCCTTGGCATGACCACACTTGGTATATTGCATTCAGTTTTAGAATAGAATGGAGCTGGAAGGGTCCTTTGGAGGTCATCTAGTCCAGTCCCCTGCAGGAGACCCAATACCATTTCAGACAAATGGCTGTCCAGTTTCTTCATAAAAACCTCCAGTGATGAAGCATCCACAACTTCTGAAGGCAACCTGTTCATTGTTTTGGTTGCCACAATATGAAAAAAGATGTAGAGACTTTGGAAAGAGTGCAGACAAGAGTGGCAAAAAGGGGAGTGGAGGCTAAAACATATAAAGAGCGGTTGCAGGAATTGGTATGTCTCATCTATTGAAAAGAAGGACTAGGTATGACACGATAGCAGTGTTCTAGTTGCCACAAAAAAGAGGGAGTCAACCTATTCTCCAAAGCACCAGAAGCCAAAACAAGAAGCAATGGATGGAAACTAATCAAGGAAGAAAACAAATTAGAACGAAGGAGAAATTTTCTGACAGATAGAACAATTAACCAATGGAACAGAAGTTGCCTTCAGGAATTGTGGGTGCTCCATCACTGGAGGCTTTTTAAAAAAAGAGACTCGGCAGCCACTTATCTGGAATAGCACAGGGTCTCCTGCAGGGGGTTGGACTAGAAGACCTCCAAAGTCCCTTCCAATTCTGTTACTCTGTTCTGAAACTCATGCCAATCACCATTACTACATTTTAAAATTAAAATGTAGGGTTTGAGATGCACGCCTCGTTTTCCTTTTCGATGGGAAAATAGTTTCCTACAACTACAGAGGAAGGACACTTAGCCCTGCAGGTAAGTTTGATTGGAAAGATAATCTGTGTTTATTTCACCAGCCTGTAATTCTTTGTCTTTCTTTGAAGATGCACCCACGTGAATGGCACTCCAACAATGTTCATAGATATGTTAGGCCAGCCTGACTTTGACAGCTATGATCTCTCAAGTCTTCAAGGAGGTAAGTTAAAGGAACCTGAATATTGCAAAGCAAATAATTTAATTCATTAATAACTTATATTTAAATAAATATGTTTGCATAAACTCCCCAGACATGCATGTCGTTAAATTCCTATATGTGAAGGCATTTTGTGAACTAAACTCTTACTCATTAGCCTTTGCTATCACTGAAAGAAATGCATTTGTAAAATACTTTCCTCAAATGTGATTTTGCTTAATACGCATCTTATTGACTGCATTTTTTAGCAACATTTCCTAAACTGGACTTTTACACATGCTTATCTGAACCTGACCAGAAATAAACTCTCAGATAGAGGACCATAAATCATTTCCAGATGAAAGCATTCTGGTTTCTGTTCTTGTCTGAAAGAGTTCAAGTATCATAATAGGTCATTCTGACTCAGCCAGAAGCATTTTAATCTTAATCTTAAATCTTAAAACTGATCATTCCAAGTGGAAAACCAAATATCAAAACATTGCTGTTGGCAGAGGAAGGATACTGCAAACTCTCCATTCCCTCCCCACTCTGGGGCCAGCCAGAGGTGATATTTGCTGGTTCTCTGAACTACTCAAAATTTCCACTACCGGTTCTCCAGAACCTGTCAGAACCTGCTGAATTTCACCTCTGGGTTGGACCCAACAGAGTAGTCCTAGGAAGCCAAGTTGGCATTTTCCATGGAAGGTTTACCTTGTTTTGTGATTCTGTTTTACTTATTTTGCTATTTCTGTTACCGAAACAGCAAGGAGGATCACATATTGGTTTAATAAACTCTATTTATTTTTATATTCACCAGTGTGTGGCAGTAGATGTTAGGCATTGGTTGCACCTACATTCTGTATTACTAGGAATTAAAGTGCATGGAAGCATCTCAAAGCAAATCTTTGCAAAAACAAATCTCAGGTGGGAGTCCAAATAATTGTCTTCAAATAAGTTGAGTCTGCCTGTTTTATATATGTCATTTGGCTGTAAATCCAACTCTGTCTTAGGGATACTACGGAAATTATAAAGAATGTTTATATTTTAAAATCTGCAGTAATCTTAGAAGAATTTGAAGAAGTTTTTTACTTTTTTCCCCTCCTTCCAGGGGGTATTGGAGGTTCACCTGTGGTTCCTGAAGTCATGAAGAAGATTATCAACAAAATGAATATGCGGGATATAGTAGTGAGTCATTTATTTTATTCTTGAATTGTGTAGTTTCCTTTTGTGTATATTGTAGATGATCACAGGGTGTTAGGCTTGACCTCACAAAAAGCTTTGCACTGTGGTTGCTGCACGTCAAGATGAAAAGATGACACAATTTGCTTTGACAAGGTCATGTTCCCTGCCTCTAGGGATAACTGCAAAAGCTAGAAGAAGCTTCCTTATTTGTGCTCATACAGTACAATATATGCAGAGAACTCCTTGAAATTTTGCAAGTTGAGGCAGATGGCTTCTTTGCTTTTTTCTTGGCAGCCAAGAGGAGGCAGTATTGCATCATAAAGCATTTAAGGAAGAAGTAAAGTACTTGGCTGATGCTTTCATTGAAGCAAAGCATCCCTTTAAAGACCTACACAATTCTCCCACCATCGTTACTAACTTTCTGCATAAATGTTTTTCATTAGCTTTTTCAACTCCTCTTAAATATAACCGAGGGTATAACTAAACCGGGAACAGATGATGCAACAGGTTTCTAGAGGAAAGAAGCTATCTGTGTAAATAACTATAGGAACCTAGATGGGCAAGCACCAAGAGAAGGATTCATTTACATTCATACATCTTGATATGGGAATGATTTGGAGCTTAGTTTGAGCACTATGCGCTTGCTCACATTTTCTCTTCAACTAAGGCTAGGAGTGCTCATAATTTGGTAAGTGCTGATCACAACCCCAATCAAGTTGTTTCCTTTGGATTTTCCACTTCTTTGATAATGATCATAGGAGTAGAGGCTTTTTAGAATCTATGGGCTTATGGCATAGCAGGGGCTGTGTTTGGGGAAAAAAATCCTTTAATTTCTCTCTGTCTCTCTTAGTTGCTCCTATTTTCTCCAAAGGGCTAGAAAGCCCATTTCTACTATGGTATTGAAAGTAAAGGGCCCCAAGCCTTGAGAAAATAGTGGGAAGTGGTGAGATCTTGTCCTTCTCAAGGCAATTGTATAAGGAAGAAAGGGGACTTTGCTAGAATCTTTAGTTAAACTGGTGTGTACCCAGCCAGTGTATTGGGATGCATCTTTTCTTGTTTGTATATATTAAGCCTTCCGTCTTTATCATTAAAGATATAGATTGTAATACAATGTATACATATTTTTTCTTTCAGATGAACGATGAGGCTCTAGACAATCATTAAAGACTCTAAATTTCAGTTATCTGACAACCAGATATTTTTCTCTGTCTACTAAATATGAGACAAATATATATAGAGATTTTGCTTCATAGTATTTATACTTCTGTGCCAGAATAATTTTATAAAATTGGGAAGTGCTGTAAATACGGGGATCAGGAATATAGTATTTTTTTTTGTCAGAATTAGCAGATAATTTTTCTTTACACTGCATGAAAACTTTATCACTTTGTCTTTGCAGCAAAAGCTTTATACAGAAATTGTACATAAGAAAATATATAATTTGCTTTCTATATAGGAGTAAGAATAAAATCCCCTTGGGTGTCATTTACATTCAGTAATGAATAAATATATATGTTTATGAAATTTTAGGGTTACAATGCAATTAAACAGAAATGATAGGATTGTAAAATGCATGATGATAAATCACAGTCATCTCGCCAACTATAACAATATTTCTGAGATAAACAAATAGTCCAAGGTATCATTTTCTAATGTGGCATGTCTCTGCTCTCTTCCATTCCATTTGTCAAATTTCCTACTTTAAAAGAAAAGTCTTCTCTACACCAGTCTGTTAAGATACCCTCTATAAATGGGCTGAAAACCTTATGTGGGTACAGAAAGGACGCTGGCTAATATATCAGATTTTGCATTGCCCCAGTTATTTTCTAAATCTGTAGCTAACTAAAGAATGCAGGAAGGGAGAGTGAAGGTCAAGTTGTCTTGAAACACAGCCTGTTGTATCATTTGTGATTGTTTTTAAATTAAAGAGGTCTTATTCCCAGGTTGTTGTTTTTTTTTAATTTGGGAGGGGGAATCAGTTTTCTCTGTATACTGGAATTAAACTGAAATTAAATCTAATTAGGTCTTTCTCATCATAAGAATGAGTAGCATTACAATCCTAATTTCCATTTTTAGGTTTTTGATTCCATAAGATACCCTGATTCTCTTTTATTCAATTCAGTTCTTCTATTGTAAATAGCCAACTCCCTCTTTTCTTATGACTAGATCACACATCTTTTATCTTTAAAAAATACAGGGCCATCATTTAACTTCCTCAAGTGGGGAAATACTCTATTCAACGAGCTGTACCTTAAGAATAATATAACATAAGTTAACTTAAGTATATCAGGTCAAAACCTTCTCATATATCTATTTTTAGTTCTTACAACATGGAGAATGGATTTGAAATACAAGTCTAACTTTGTTAGCCATTCATTAAACGTATAACTACTTTGCTACATATACAGCAAATTCAAACATTTAAGGCAGTACCTAGCATTACTAATTAAAATGCGTTTATTCTTATTTTCCCTATCAGTTTTTTTAATAACTTAAAGATTCAAGATTGTCCTAGGACTGTTCTCTTAATTTGCTTCCAATCAAATGGCTCTTAGTAGAAAGGCATTGTACTGCTGCTCCATATATTTAAAAGTTTGGGTTTCAAAAATATAGAAGTCATAGTGAAAAAACACAGAAGGGTTACAAATGGAAGACAACAAAAGATAATGATACCATTTCTTAGATTAACTAACAATTAGATAAATAATTCATCTGGTATCCAAATAACTAGGAACGCTATAGATCAGTTTCTAGATATGACATGAGCTGTGAAACTGTGACGACAAGATCACTTGCAAAGACCAGAGTCACTATCCTCATGATTTAAAATTGGTTTGGGGGAAGAGAAAAAGCTATGATTTTAAAGTCTGTGTTTTAGTTTCTAAGTAAATTGAGAATTCCCTAATGTTCTTCGTTTCTCACCTTTTCATGCTCAAAATACAATGCCTGGCTTTCCTGAGCTCAGAGACCTAACTTTTAAATTATATTTTCCCCATAGTATAAGATGCTTCTACAAATAACTTATATACCACCATCTGGCTTCCATTTATCTCATTTAGCACACTCCCATCACTTTTTCCATGTTGACAATCTCTAGAAATAAAGTAAAATAAACAAATGCCATTCTTTCCCTTAGAAGACTGACGTATTCTAACGTAAGGAGACTTTTTATGCTTTCTGTTCATTTCTTGGTTGTTGGAAGCAAATCCTGGAGATCAAATGGCTGGCTGAATGACAGCAAGAAAGATGACTGTATTTTATAGGCAAGATCTCATTTGGCTTGTTGTAGCTCTGTCATGCATTTATTAGAAACATTTATGTTTCTAAAAAATATCATTTAAAATAATATTTATAATATGAGGGGCAGGGAGACTGTATGGTAGATTCCACCTGAAATTTGCCTGCTGCAGGATATAGATATGTTTGAGATTCACTGTTTCTGAGAGAAAGGGGTTTTTTAGGGTGAAGGACTTGGAAGGCATCAGTACTTTTCTGGTTGGTTGGTTGATTGAAGTGAAGAGTTACCTGGAATTTTTTGCACCCTGTTCATGAGAAAAAGAGATCTTCTAAGCAAGAGAAACAACAATGATGATGATAGTTTAGGGCCTTCAATGATTTAAGGGAGTTCACATCCTTTATCTAATCTTTAACCTTTCTAAATAATGCAGGGAAATAATACTGTAGATGAAGAAAAATTGAGGCTTCATGATAGGAGCAAGTTGTACCTTCAATCTTTCACTGATTATGCTCACAACTCCTATACTTAAGTAAAATTACATTGGCATTCTAAACAGAGTGAGGTATTGAAATGGTCTGTGATAATGTTTTTGAGAGATAGGAGGAAGAGGAGGAGATTAGGTAACAATCAGATAAGAGACAACTTAGCCCACAGAAGAAATGGGGCAGGGCACGGGAAATATCTCGGAAGGGAGGGACCCTCCCTAGTTTCTTGGACTGTAAAGGAGGGGAGAGAAATATACATTTAGATTTGCAAAATTTGTACTTTAACCTTACAATAAGATAGTGTTAGTCATAGCTGGCATTTCTTGTCTAGACCACCTCTAAGGATTGTCAGATATTTAACTGAAAATTCTGAAAAAAACTGGATTGCCTGCTTAATGGCGATTCCCTTTTTTGGATCTCTTAGAGGGAAGTTTGCAGCTACGGAGCGCAGCAGTGTCTCGAATCTGCTGTCCTCGAGTCTGAGGAGGTGATGCACAGACTGCATCTGGGCGAGTACGAGTAGATCCCAGCCACCTAAAGAAAAAGAAAAATCCTCAGAATCACCCAAGGAGAACATGGTTAAGCAGATTTTCAGTGTGACCCTTCATGGCCTTTATTAATTCATCATTACCATCTCCCCTCCCCAACATACTTTTGAGGAATTTAGCAAGATGGGCAGGATCAGTACTCTTCAGAGGTGGTATTCAGTAGGTTCTGACCAGTTCTGGAGAACCGGTAGTGGAAATTTTGAGTAGTTCCGTGAACCGGTAAATACCTGACTGGCCCCACCCCCATCTATTCTCTGCCTCCTGAGTCTCGGCTGATTGGGAAGAAATGGGGATTTTGCAGTAACCTTCCCCCTGGAGTGGGGTGGGAATGGAGATTTTACAATATCCTGCCCCCGCTACGCCCACCAAGCCACGCCCACAGAACCAGTAGTAAAAAAATTGAATCTTACCACCGGTACTCTTACCTGCGCAAAGGTGCTAACTGACAAGAACAATGCCAAGGGTTGATGGACAGGGAGAGTGTCTCAAGACGGGTGAATGGAAAGCTTCTAGGAAGACTGGAAATTTTGTTGTGCTCTATATGAACGTTCTTCAGTGCAGTTGTTCCAACGAATGCTTTATCTGAAAACTGAAGCAGAAGAGCAGGTATTAATAATGATAAATAAATTGAAATCATGGTTATCCTCTAGTTCTAGTTAAACAATCAGTTTTGGGTAATGATCCAAAATTTTAGAAATTAAAGAGAGTGTTAGGTAAGCTCCCCGTTGGGAGAGTGAGTGAGTTCAGAGAAGCGTTGTGAGAATTGTGTTGGAGAACACACAAACCAGCATACAGAGACACTGCAGTTTAAGTAGGCTTTTACTTTCGTGGAAATAGAGGTATCAGAGTCCATCAAACAGTCCAAGTCATACATGGATAAGACAGTCAGTCATCAACGTCTTTCAGTTAAGGGATAATCCAAATAACATAGTCCAGTATCATATAATCAGCAGTTGCAAAACTTACAATAGCTCATGGCACTTTCATGGCAGCCAGTTTCCAGAACACTCAGATCAGATCAGCCCAGCATCTAACAGAGAACTAACAGTCATTCTGGCTCCCTCTTATGGCCAATTGAGGAAAACGGCAACCAATCACATTTTACAGTATGATTTAAAGAAACAGGTACAACATTGTTACATGATTTATATATTGCCAACCCAACCGTTAGATTATATTCCTAACAGAGAGGGAAGGCAAAAGCATAGCTCAATGTCCAGTGGTCATTCTTCCTGACTTCTGTCTTGCTTGGTATTCTGTTCGAATGTTGTAAAAATATTTTGTAACATTTTAGGGGATGGGAATCAGGACAAGAGGTAGAATGGAACACTCTTTCCACCTTCTGCAACTTCACACAACCCATTCCTTGATGCAAATCGACCTCCTGGCATATACTATAAATACATTAAAAATGTCATACATGCCAAGGAACAATGACAGGTCCTGATAGTTACTTGCCTAACATGTGAAATGATCCACATTTCCATCCTTTTGACGATAAGCACCTTTCGGAAATAAAACACCATGATATTGAATTGTAGAAAAATCGTAAAAAAAAAAAAAGAGAAAGAAACAAGCATGTGTGGGAATGTGTTGAAAGGCTAATACTTGACAGTTTCTTAAATGCTTTGCTTTGGTTGTGTGCCCTTTACAGTTTTAAAGGAAAGGTGTTCTTCAGCTTCTCCCATTTTTTTTAGATATTTCTTCATCCTAAACCAGCAAAAACGTTTTCTGGCTTCTAGAACTGAAATTCTTTCTGGCATCCTGTTGCCACATATAGAGAGAGGAATATTTGTAGAGACTCAAAAGGGTTGCAGACTTGGTCAGTATCCAGTGAACTCCCAATGGAAAGTTACACTTGGCGTTCACATAGAAGCAGGAAGGCAAATTTCCAGATGCTCAGATTCCTCTTCCCATCTCTTGGTCCTAACTGGTTATTCATTAGTGCTGAAGAATCAAAATGTTTACATCCTAAAGTCTTGGCTTCAAGAATTTAACTCTCCTGTGGAACTAGGATGGCAAAAGTAAGGGAGTTAAGACAGCTATTCCTACTTTTTCGCTTAAGCCTATCTCTTGGTATTGATTTAGTTTGCAATAATTGTTTTAAAGATAGCACACACTCTCTTGAAAGCTTGTCTATCAGAAAGGTCAGCAGTTTGGTGGTTCAAATCCCTAGCGTCGCGTAACGGAGTGCGCTCCTGTTGTCCCAGCTTCTGCCAAGTGCCAACCTAGCAAATAGAAAAATAGACCCCACCTTTGATGGGAAGGTAACAGCGTTCCATGCGCCTTCAGAATTAATCATGCTAGCCACATGACCACGGAGACCTCTTCGGACAGCGCTGGCTCTTCAGCTTTGAAACGGAGATGAGCACCGCCCCCTAGAGTCGGGAATGACTAGCACATATGTGTGACTGGAACCTTTACCTTTTACACACACACACACACACACACACACACACACAGATTATGACTTGTATATATTATGAGATTTTTTAAAATCTTGTAATCTTGCTTCCTATATGGAAATGTATCAAGGATTAGGAGACTCTAAACTTCATAATCTTCCATGTGTGTCCCTTGTGTTTTCCTACTACTGCTTCAGTCCTTTTTTATCTTTTCACAAGAAGTCCGATCAGGGAGGAAAGTGAGAATAATTGCAGTTTTGATCAAGAAGCAGTTTGATGAAACAGATTTCCAGAAAATCCTCTAAGTTCCTGTCCCATTTTTAAAAGCATGTAGCTTTTAAATATCTGGATATAGGAAAGCATTTCTCCCATTCCAGCATCTTAACAATAAAATATTCATCTCTTCCAATCTGATAGCATTGCCAAAATCAAATTATACAAAATACTGGTTTGTTGTAACAGTTGAATAATGGACATCAAGGAATTTCCAATTGTACCTATTTCCTGAAATTTATCTGTGAACCATTGCTGAATGAATCCCAGCAGATCCTATTTGAGCTGTTGGTAATATTTTTTTTTATGACAGATATGAGAATAGATATCTAACCTTTTCAGCCAATTGAAGAACATTTTATCCTTTAAACGATTATATTTTAATCTGTAAATCTTCATTTTTGCATTTCAAAAATGCAAATTTCAAAAAATACTGTAATTCTGTCTCCTTTGTGTACGTAGGAGATCTCAAATTGTTGCTTCGTATTTTTGGTAGTATCTTGGTAATTTTTACAGCTATCACCAGTCTTCCATGGAGTTGCCTCTCTTGGCATCCATCTTTCACTTCAAACTGTGGAAGAGATAGGGATCTGGGAACCTATGCTATCTTTCTGGCAGTTAAGAACTCATCATACAAAATTTGAAAATAAAGATTCTATAAAGCTGCTTCCTGGTGTTAGAGCATAGAGGTATATCTATTCAGAGTATTCATTCTCTTCTTGGGAGATAGCCAAATCACACAATAAAATCAAGATTTATTTTTAAAAGAAAAGATAACATGTAACTCTTTTTATTTATTTTTTAATATTAAAATTCATAAACTTAATATTGTAGAAAATGGATTATAGAGCTGCCAAATTATGAAATAGCAGTTTAATTAAAATTAAAAAAAAGATTAAAATATATAGAAATGATATAAGATGGAATTAATTTGTCACAGATCTCTCAGAAACTCCAGAAATATAGTGAGAAAAGAATCCAAATGGTTATTAGAATGCAGTACTGCAGGCTACTTCTGCTGACTGCCGGCTGACTGCAATTTGGCAGATCAAACCTCACCAGGCTCAAGGTTGACTTCTATCCTTCCAAGGCCAGTAAATTGAGGACCCAGATTGTTGGGGGGCAATAGGCTGACTTGGTAAACCACTTAGAGAGGGCTGTAAAGCACTGTGACATGGTATATATGTGCAATTGCTTTAAGATATAAGCTTACTTATATCTTAGAGCCAAGAGCCAAGGTGGCGCAGTGGTTAAATGCAGCACTGCAGGCTACTGCTAGATCAGCAGGTCAGCGGTTCAAATCTCACCGGCTCAGGGTTGACTCAGCCTTCCATCCTTCCGAGGTGGGTAAAATGAGGACCCAGATTGTTGGGGGCAATATGCTGACTCTCTGTAAACCGCTTAGAGAGGCCTGAAAGGCCTATGAAGCGGTATATAAGTCTATTGCTATTGCTATTGCTATTGCTATTACTCAAATAGATAAAAGATAAGACATAAATCCAATTTTCTAATTTTTGCAGACAAGAACTTAGGAAGATGACATCTGATTTAGATCTACACACAAAGCAAAATATACCTAATACCGATTCTCGGTAGATCATTTTTATTCTTTGCTACCGAAATAGAAACTAAGAAATAGTTTTGTGTAGTGGGGCCGGAAACCAGGAGACCAAGTTCTAGCCCCACCTTGGACATGAAGCCAGCGGGATTATGAGCTAGTCACTCTCTCAGCTATAGGAAGGAAGCAATGGCAAACCACTTCTGAAAAACCTTGCCAAGAAAACTGCAGGGACTGTATATAGCAGACTATTACTGTGCATTTATATTGTGTTTGCACTGTCCTGCATCTGAATTCTTTGTGTTATGTATCATGAATGTGATTTTTCCATAATCACAATTGGTTATTTTTACCTAATTAAAATATGATTACTATAATCTATTATTTGTTTGGGAAAAAGCCTACTTGAAACCATGATGAGAACAACCAATGTCCTTTTACTTGGAGTATTGGTTTAGACTACTGTGTATTGGCTAGCTTCACAAATCTGTTTTGACAATATTCTACTTCATTAGAACAAAATACACCAAAGATGTGTGGAATATGATAGTAAATCCCTTTCATAGGCATCTTGGTGGAATGGATTAATCATTTTGTACAAGATCTTAACCATATTTGCTAAGATCTGTCAAAATTAATCTATTGGCAGTAGAATTAATAATTAAAGAAAACTTTCTAGTTTGACTATTGTCTTGGAGATAATTCGGACTAATTTACTGTGCTGTAGAATTCTTTCCATGTTATGAATAAAATATACCACTTAATGCCCTTAATAATTGTTTTAAATGATTAGTTTGTTCTTTTTCATTAGGTCTGTCATCCACTTGTAAAATGCTGTCGTGTTAAAGAAAATTCAGCTAGCTACTGACTACATGCACTGAGAACAGATACTCAGTGATCAAAAATTTGCTGTCAGAAATAGGTACTCATTTGTGGAGTTTATCTTAATACTACCAGTTTGTCCTGGAAAACTATATATATATAATTGCTACGCCAAAGTAGAATAAGAGTGTAAGTTTGAAGATTAATCTTGCAAGAAAATCTAAGAGGAAGGAATTGTTTCTTATGCTACTATAAGAGCATGGATATTGTTTTATTTGTTTGTTTATATACAATTTTTATTATTTTTACAAATAACTTAAGATGATGAACATACTCAACACAGCTTCCTCCTATTTCTCCCACAACAACCACCCTGTGAGGTGACTTGAGCTGGGTTTCATAGCCAAGGCAGAACCTGAACTCATGGTCTTTTATTTTCTAGCCCAGTGCCTTAACTACTGGATCAAACTGGCTTTTCATCCTTTTGTAGTGGCATGGAAGGCACCATATCTTAGAGACTTTCAACATACTTAGAGGTTATATGTGGCTAGTACTAAAAAAAATCCAGAAGTTTTGGGTGCTCCATTACTGGAGGTTTTTAATAAGAGATGGGATAGCCATTTGTCCAGAATGATGTAGCGTCTCCTGCTTGAGTAGGGGGTTGGAGTAGAAGACCTCCAAGGTCTCTTCCAATTCTGGTATTCTGTAACTACTGTAGAATAAGACTGGATGGAGGGAACAATAATAAAATGTCTTTACAGGTAGAAGAATAGGGTATTGCTTGTTGAAATCACCATACTGGGAAATGAAACAATAAAATACCTATGAATTGCAACTCATATTGGAACTCAGGGGTCATAATGTCACTAAGATAACTTTTGCTTCCCCATGGGCTGCTTTTGTGTTACATTCCTTTAAAACAAAGAGGGAAATCATAATGAGATACTGAAAAAGGCAAAAGTGTTTATAATAGTGTGGACAGCTCCTATGTGTATTTAAAAAACAACAACTGAAAAATCTATGGGGTTGTTAAATAGCAATCTTATTGCTGGTATACAGTGAAGATCAAAATGTGATCATTGATTCTGTATTGCAAGAAGTCATTAGTACAGTGCACATTTCTTCATTCTTGAATCTTTTTGTTTAGAACAATACCTTCTTCATTTTCTTTATTTTATTGTGCACAGTGCCTTTTTCTGCAGAAGTCTTTTGGAAATGCTTTATTCCTTCATATATATCTGTTACAAGAGACCTTTTTTATGTTCCAGGATTCCCACACAGTTTCCCGAAATGCACAGAATTATGAGCAAGTTTTAAAGATTTTGCAAATGAAGAAAGGGCTATGCTATCATCAAAAAATCTCCACATTATTTTGGGCATGAATGAATTATTCTTTCCACCCAAGTTTCCTCCTCTTTCTAGCTACCAGCTTTAACATCTATCATCCTATATCTGTACTTTATGTTGCTTCTTAGCATTCTAATTTACTAAGCTTTTCATTCTGCCTTCACTCTGTGTTCCTTGATTTTCTGGGAGATGATTGTTTTGCTGATTTGATACACTTGTACAATTTCATCATGGCACTAAAGCCATTGGAAATAGTGCTTCTTGTTCACCTGGAAGGCTTCCATCCTGCCGCTTCTCTTTAGTGTGGTTTCTTGTTCCATCAGGGACATGGTATATCTGACATGAGGTCATTCTGTTTCCTATTTACAACCAGATTCTCATATATCATGCCTCTGCACGAGGGACATGATTCATTCGTTGAGAAGAAGGGGAGTATTTTGTTGCTTACCTGAGTATGCCACTAACTTTCCAGAGAGAACAGGACTTCTTTGTGAAGTGCTGTGAGAGTTTCCTTTGAGAGATGACCCATAAACAAATCCTTCTTAATGAAGTATAAGATTGGGGGGGGGGGGGAGAGAAGAGAAAAAAAAGAAGTACATCCTTGTGTGTGCTCAGTTTATCTGTCTCCAGTGTTCTCCAGGTTGTACTATCATCCACCTCTTTTTGAAAGTCACAACATTTTACCAACAATTGATCAACCCAATCTTTTAAGAATGGAGCCTAACTCTCCTCACAACCTTTCATGTGTATCTTTTTCCTTCCTCCCACCCTCCCTCCCTCTTTTCTCTTTCAATACAAGTATGTGTGCGAATTGTAATGTGTGTGTATATGTGTGTGTATCATATACACTTTTATGCTGATGGAACTTACATATTGAATTAAAACAAACCATAATGTTTAGTTCTGGTTTAGTATGTTATGTGAGTTTACCCACAGTAGTTTGTAAAAAAGTGATTTAAGGCTTAGTGTGTTGGGTCAATCTAGCTCATTGTGGCTTAGGTGAAAACCTGATAGACACCTAGGGCTCATCCACATGTCACTCTAACTGCAGCATGAGCGAAATTCCGGTGGTGTTGCCTTCATGTTTTGAAGGAAAGAGCACTAGGTTTATGGTCAATTTAAACTGGGAAAGAGCTGGGCTATGTCAGCTGGGCAATGCTAGTTGTATATATACACACACACACATACATACATATACACACACGGACTCTCTACATATTCTCTACATCTATTTATATAGGTATACATATACATGCATGCATATACATATACAGATGTTCTTTTATGAAATATAAAAGAGAAAATAAATGGAACAGCATTGAGAAGCATAAGCAAAAGGTAAAGGTTATCAGGTTCCATTTCTAGATACTAGATTTATCACTTGCTAGTAAGATTTAAGCTCATGAGGACATTGCAGGAAAGTTATCAGGTATATTTATGCACCAGTTCAGTGGTGGGTTGCCAGATTTTTTACAATCGGTTCAGATGTTCTCTTTGTGTGCATGTGACAGCATCTGGCTGGGTGGGCAGAGCCTCCCCCTGCCACTACTAGTGGTTTGCCCAATCCAGGATGAACCGGGAGCAACCCACCTCTGCACCAGTTCTGGTGATGTGAGGAAGAGCCCTTAGATAATAAATCATGATTAAACAATCTCATCTAAGACTGTAATAAAATATTTGCTTTTTACAGTTAAGCAAATCATATGTAGCATGAGATGTAAACTCGGTCCATCTCTCTCTCTCTCTCTCTCTCTCTCTCTCTCTCTCTCTCTCTCTCTCTCTCTCTCTCTCTCTCTCTCTCTCTCCCTCCCTCCCTCCCTCCCTCCCTCCCTCCCTCCCTCCCCCTCTCTCTTTAAGGGTAATTTCCTTTATTTAGGTCAGCAGTATGCCAGCTAATAAATAAAACAAAACTGGTGAATGAATGCTCACAAACAATATTTCACAGATGAGATAAAGACAGTAAGGAAAAGAGGAGATGAAATGAGTAGCGGTATGGTGGAGGCAAGTAAGAAGTTGTGAAAATGAAGGACAACAAAACAGAATTTATTTAACTTCTGTTACAGGGAAAGAAAAAGCCTCTGTAAGCTGACTACAGAGATAGGTGGCAATATAAATTTGATAAGTAAAATAAATAGAATAAACAAGCAAACAAGCACAATGCAAGACAGAGAATGTTTGCTGTTTTTTTCCTGCCCAGATAAATTTAGTTCAGAATCTAAATATGGAGAACCACTTTTATTGAATAAAAATCCATGTAACCCAGCCAAACCTGACTGCCAATCTGCTAATTACAAGACTAATGGTCTTGTGTACAGCTTATTAAATGGACAACTAATACCTGTGTAACTGTAGCCTTTTGCTCCAGAGAAACATTTCTTTTCCTTTCCATCATCTTCGTACTGTTATCTGATTACTGTTTGCAGACATGCTGGGCTGGATAATTTTGGGAGTTGAGGTCCACAACATCTTAAAGTGGCCAAGGTTGGGAAACACTGATTTAAGATCTTCTATCCTTTTTGCTTTCATCTTTAAAACCAGCAGAGACCGTGCTATTGAAAAGTGATGGTCCCTTAGTCTTTGAGCTCTGATATTACAATACAAAGGGTGAGTGGAAAGGAAAGAAGCAGAGTCCCCCTTCCTTTTCCTCAGTTCCATTCTTCTGGGTCACCTCACCATGAATGTGACCAGGCATAATCATCCAATCTGGTTCCATTTTCTTTGCCAATCAGAAGATGTCCCCAGTTTCTGAACAAATAAATAACCATTTCAAGGCAGACACAGACTTGTCTGTGGAGGGAGGAAATGTGCAATTCCTTTCTTTGTGGTTTAACTTCTGTTTTGAAAGACTTCCCTCCCCCCCCTTTCGATTGAGAGCTATATATTTTGCGTCAATCAAAGGTCTGTTTTTAGGATTCTATATAACCTAAATGTAAAGTTTTAATACTCCTGCAATGCTTTTCCTAATTGTAGTATTCTATTTCCTCCCCCACCCTACTCCTGTCATCGCCCAATTGGATTATAAGGAATAACTCAGAATAATGATAGTAGTATTCATTCCTGTCAGAGAAAGTAAAAAGTTGTGCTTGAGAGTTTCCCTTTGAGGCATGGACCGAATCTGTCCCTGACTGTGTAGAATTCATCCTCTATTTCTTGGTTATGTTGCCAAATGATGGGATTTGACAAATGGACAGATTGATACATTACACATTGTAGAAAGAAGGAAAAAGAAGGCAGAAAGCTCTGAGAAATTCTTACCTTTTCTAATCCCATGTTGTCCAAGCTGAGAGTCTCCATGTACCGTCCAAAAGATTGGAAGGCTAAATCTGGAATAGACTTTATTGGGTTGTTTGAGAGCTTCAGGTCTTCCACCACCCTTAATTTGCTCATGGCAGACACAGGGTAGCTGCTTAGCTGGTTCTTATCCAAGTGGAATATGGCTAGGTTTTCCACATCTTCCAATGCCCCAGGTTGGATGGAGGAGATTGAGTTATTAGAGAGATAGAGCCAGCGAAGATTCTTAGTACCATGAAAGGCTCCTGATCTCAGCTCTCGGAGCCTGTTGTTACCTAGTTGCAGGATGAAAAGATTAATCAGTGGAGAAAGGAGCCCCGTGGGCAGATCAGATATCTTGTTATGATCTAGGTAGAGGTAAGTAAGTTCTGCCAGGTCATCAAAGGCTCCCATCTTTATGGTACTGATGTCATTATTTGACAAGTAAAGGTAGACCAGCTGCTTCAGGCTGCGGAAAGCTCCACTGGAGATTTCTTTGATGTGAGAATGTTGGAGGTGAAGAGATACAAGATTTTTCATCTCTCTGAAACCATTGGTCGGCAGCACAGGGAAATTGTTCCTCTGCAGATTGAGAAGCCGAGTCTGCTCAGCTACTTTGGGAATCCTTCTCAATCCAACATTGTCACAAATGACATGGTGGAGGTCTCCTCCATGACAATGACAATTCTGAGGACAGGCCTGAAGAACAGGAAGAAGGCATATAAGCAAGGCAATGGATTTGAGCAAGATGTTTGATGGGTCCATGCCTACAGAGCTGTTGTAGACATGCAGGAGGAGGGAGAAGGTTGAATGAAAGAGAAAGTAAGTCTGCAGCATGTTGAACACAGCCCTATTTATAATGCTGTTAAAAAGCAAAATCCTTCCCACTAACCACAGCAGTAGCCAGAAGTTACTTGAAAGTAACTGTTTTCAAGAACCTGGAGTGACTTTAACCCTTTGGCATCAAGCAGAGAGAGAAAGGATGCCTGATTTTCTCTTTTGGCTTTAGGTTTCTTTTCAAGCAAATAATCACAAAAAACAATGTACTCTATATCACTTGCAGCAATTTCACTTTTTCTTAGCTATGTGCACAGAAAATAAGGGCTGACCCTAGGTCCTGGATTTTGTGAGTTATTGTGAGATTTCTTGTTCAGTTTAAAGTGAGTGATATTCGAACCACTCCTTCTAGAGAAAAGCAATTTGAATTCTCTCACCATGCAAAGCACATTGAGGGGGGAAATGGCATAATATGTTTCATCTTACAAATGTATTGGCTTCTATGAGTGCAATTCCCCATGGCTTACATAAAGATCAATATTGTCCATCCTTTGTATACTATAGGTCCCCTTTGGGCGTATGTGTTTTGTTTTTTGGCTGATTAGAGTAACTTTGTTAATATTTATTTCTATCCTGCCTTTATTATTTTTACAAATAACTCAAGGCAGTGAAGATATCCAACACTCCTTCCTCCTCCTATTTTCCCCAAAACAACAATCCTGTGAGGTGAGTTGGGTTGAGAGAAAGTGACTGCCTCAAGGTCATTCAGCTTAGCTTTTACAGCTAAGGCCAGACTAGATCTCACAATCTTCCACTTTCTGGCCTGTCTGTTGCTTTAACCCTGTGATGGCGAACCTATGGAACGCGTACCACAGGTGGCACACAGAGCCCTCTCTGCAGGCATGCGAGCCACAGCCCCAGCTCAGCTCCACCGCGCATGTGCGCACATCTCCCGCCAGCCAGCTCGTTTTCAAGTCTCTGTTGCACATGCGTAGGGGATGGGGTGCATCAGGAGACGCGTGCATGCATGGGGGTGGGGGGAGTTCAGGGGGTTGCATGGGCATTGCATTATGGGTCCGCGTGCACACTTGCGCTTTTGGCACAGAGCGACGAATAGGTTAGCCATCACAGCCTTAACCCATTACTCCAAACTGGCTCTCTATTCACTACTTAAAATACACTACTTATGTATTTTTTCAGTAGAATAGATTCAACCTGCAGAATGAGAGTCATTCATTCATACATTTATTAAATTTATAGGCCGCCCAATCCCGGAGGACTCCGGGCGGCTTACAACGAAAGAAGAAAAAAGAAAAGCAAAATAAATAAAAAAATAGTTTAAAATTCACAACACACATACGTTCTAATTGGGGCTGGACCTTAACACTAAGGTCAACAGCCCCAGGCCTGCCGGAACAGCCAGGTTTTAACGGCTGGGTAAGGTCCGGACCTCTGGGGGTAGCTGATTCCACAGGGTCGGAGAAGCCACAGAGAAGGCTCTCCTCCGGGGGCCCGCCAGCTGACACTGTCCGACTGACGGTATCCGAAGGAGGCCCACCCTGTGGGATCTTATCGGCTGTTGGGAGGTGTATGGCAGTAGGTGGTCTCGCAGATAGGCTGGTCCTAAGCCATGTAGGGCTTTAAAGGTAATAACCCACACCTTGAATTGCATCTGGAGACCAATTGGCAGCCAGTGCAGCTCCCGGAGGACAGGTGTAATATGGGTGTATCTCGGTACACCCAATATCGCTCACGCGGCTGCATTCTGGACTAGCTGTAGTCTCCGAACGCTTTTCAAGGGTAGCCCCATGTAGAGCGCATTGCAATAATCGAGCCTTGAAGTGACAAGGGCATGAGTGACCATCTGAAATGCCCCCCTGTCCAAGTAGGGCGACAATTGGTGTACCTGGGCAAAGGCCCCCCTGGTCACAGCCAACAGATGGTGTTCCAGTGTCAGCTGTGAATCCAGGAGGACCCCCAAATTGCGGGCCCTCTCTGAGGGGTGTAAATTTTCAACCCCCAGGATCAAGGACGGACTGTCTGAACTGTCCCTCGGGGGCAACATCCAAAGCCACTCGGTCTTATCGGGATTGAGTACCAATTTGTTCATCCCCATCCAGATCCTGACAGCTTCCAGGCATCGACACATCACGTCCGCTGCTACACTGAGCTGGCACGGGGCAGATAGATACAATTGAGTATCATCTGCATATTGATGGTACTTTATCCCATGCCGTCGTATGATCTCACCCAGCGGCTTCATGTAGATGTTGAATAGGAGGGGGGACAGGACCGAATCCTGCGGCACCCCACATTTGAGGGGCCTGGAGGTCGACCTCTGTCCCCCAACCAACACCGACTGTGACCTACTGGAGAGGTAAGAGGGGAACCACCGTAGAACGGTGCCTCTCACTCCCACCTCCTCCAGACGTCGCAGAAGGATACCATGGTCGATGGTATCGAAAGCCGCTGAGAGGTCAAGAAGCACCAGGATAGAGGAATGCCCTCTATCCCTGGCCCGCCAGAGATCATCGATCAGTGCGACCAAAGCGGTTTCAGTGCTGTACCCAGGCCTGAAACCAGACTGAAAGGAATCCAGATAATGCGCTTCATTCAAGGTCCGTCGGAGTTGAAGCGCCACCACCTTCTCAACAACCTTCCCCAGAAAAGGAAGGTTGGAGACAGGATGGTAGTTTTTCAGGATGGCTGGATCCAGGGAAGGCTTCTTGAGGAGGGGTCTCACCACCACTTCCATTAGTGGTTGCGGGAAAGACCCCTCCTGGAAATATTCATTGGTAATCGCTTGGAGCCAGCCTCATGTCATGCTGGTCGAGACCAACCAGGAGGGGTACGGGTCCAGTAAGCAGGTGGAGGCGCTCATCGCTCCCATGGCCTTGTCCACTTCCTCAGGGGTGACAAATTCGAACTCATCCTAGGAAATCCGACTTAGACCTACCCTCGGCATCTCGGCTGGTATTGCCCAAGCGGAGTCAAGGTCTGTCTGAAGCTGAGTGATTTTATCCGACAGAAACTGAACAAATTCCTCAGCTCTTCCCTGCAGGGGTTCCCCCAACCCCTCACCTTTTAGGAGAGAGCGGGTCACCCTGAACAGGGTGGCTGGGCGGGATTCCGCAGACGCAATAAGAGCGGAAAAATGCGTGCACTTTGCTGCCTGTATCGCCACTAGGTAAGTCCTAATAAAGGCTCTTAGTAGTGTTCGATCAGATTCAGAGTTACTAGTCCTCCAACGTCGCTCTAGGCATCTCTTTGGCGCTTCATCTCCTGGAGTTCCTCGGTAAACCAAGGTGCCCTCTTGGATCCACTGCCGCGGAGAGGCCTCAAAGGCGCAATCCAGTCCAGTGCCTCAGTCGCCGCAACATTCCAGGCAGCAACTAAGGATTCAGTCGGATTGTGGGCAAGGGAGTCGAGGTGGCGCAGTGGTTAAATGCAGCACTGCAGGCTACTTCAGCTGACTGCAGTTCAGCAGTTCGGCTGTTCAAATCCCACCAGGCTCAAGGTTGACTCAGCCTTCCATCCTTCTGAGGTGGGTAAAATGAGGACCCGGATTGTTGTTGGGGGCGATATGCTGACTCTGTAAACCGCTTAGAGAGGGCTGAAAGCCCTATGAAGCAGTATATAAGTCTAACTATTGCTATTGCTCCCTCTGAAATCCCATCGGGTCCATCAGGCGCCTGGGGCAGAACCACTTAATCGGTTCCACCTCCCTGCAGGGAGGGAGTAGTGTCCTGAAGTCAAACCTCAGCAAAGAGTGATCTGACCATGACAAGGGTGAGGTCTCTATGCCCCTTAATTCCAGATCACGTCTCCACTGCCCCGAGAGAAATACAAGGTCGGGTGTGTGTCCTGCTCTATGAGTTGGACCTTGAACTACTTGGGTCAAATTCATGGTTGTCATGGAGGCCATGAACTCCTGTGCCCCCTCAGAATGTTCGCCGAGAGATGGTAGATTAAAGTCCCCCAGCACCATTAGCCTGGGGAACTCTACCGCCAACCCGGCTACTGCCTCTAGTAGCACAGGCAGGGCTGTCGTGATGCAGCTGGGAGGTAGGTACATCAGGAACAAGCCCACTTGAACCCCTAGGTCGAACTTCAAGAGAAGAGACTCACACCCCACAATCTCCGGGGCAGGGATCCTGCAAGGGACTAACGACTCCCGGACAACCACTGCTACTCCCCCACCCCTTCTCTAGTGTCGTGGTTGGTGGAACACCTGGAACCCATCTGGGCACATTTCTGAGAGGGGGACTCCTCCCTCTTGGCCCAGCCAGGTTTCGGTTATACATGCCAGGTCTGTCCCCTCGTCTAATATTAAGTCCTGGACGAGGGGAGCCTTATTCACAACAGACCTGGCATTTAGCAGCAGCAACCTGAGACCAGGGCCCTGATCTCCTCTGCCACCAGGTTCTTGAGGTGAGCCTGAGGGGCCGGAACAAGGAATCGCTGTAATGTAGCGAATCCTTCTTCCCTGGTAATGGCTAGCCCTACAGCTCCCGTCCTATCTGCCCCTCCCGGTCGTAACTGAAATGCTCTGACGCTCTCCCCCATCCATAGACCCTCCCCCCTCTCCCATGGCCCCCATTCTTCCCGGAAGGCCACACATACCATTCACTCTAGGGTGAGGGGCGGATCTGGGCCCCCATCCACTTCTGCTTCTGCACTCAGTGGAGGGGGCTCCAGGTCGCACCCCCAGTCATATCATGTTCACCCAACAAACATTCTGCTCAGACGCACCCCACAGTAGTCATTAAAAATACAATACAGTGATAAAAGTAATTAAATTAATTAAATTAAAAGTGGGCACATTCACTCTCACAGTCGTACAATCATACACTCAGCACACTAGTTAAAACGCCGTTCTTGACGCCGCAAAACAAAGGTGGTCCAGCTCCCGCAGGGCTTTGATGGCCGAAATGTAGAGGGTGATGATGTCCAAAGTGTTCACCCCGGGATGGAGCAGCCGTAGTTCCAAGGCGCTTTTCAGGGAGGTCAGGAGCTGCTGCCGCTGATTGGTCCTTTCCAGGCAATACTTCAGGTCTTCCACTGCAGGCTTCGACTCCGGGAAATCGCAGATGATGCTGTAGAGCTCCTCGATGCACATGCTGGCATACAGGTAGTAAAAGAACCTCTGGACGTGGCCTCTGGACGTGAACCTTCAGGGGGCTGCTGGGCAGGGATGCCCCAGCACTGTCTTGCAGGAAGACCCTGCTGAGCCAGCCGATGACCTTCTCGATCCACTCTTGGAACTCGGCGAGGAAGGAGCGCTCGTACTCGCCCCGGCAGCACCACTCCACGCGCTCCTCGATCATCCCGTGCAGCACGTGGGTCACGGCGTCAGCGCTCACCCGCTCCAGCAGGTTCAGCTCGTGGAGGATGGCGTTGAGCTGCTGGAACTGCTCCACGACCAGCGGGCACCAGCAGCGCTCCTCCCCACAGCCGCAGCCCCTGCCGCCCGCCTCCTCCTCGGCCCCACCGCCACGAGTGATTTCCCTTTCCTATTGCCCCTATATATTTTAACCTTTGGTCTGCAGAGTTGGAAGATTCTCCTGAACAAGTTGTGGGGAAGGGGGAGGACCAGAAAGCTTGAAGGAAGCAGTAAGAAAAAGCCTGTTTCCTAAGCACTAGTTCATTTTCTTCATATTTTATGCAAGCCATTCCAATACAATTGCTTCGGCAAATTTCCAGATAAACTTAGTTTTATTTTCTTCATGATAGTTTTATTAAGATTTTTAACAAGAATAAGAGATATTATAAAGTGAAATTTTAAAAAGAATCAAAAAAACCAGAAAGGAAATAAGTGAGAAGCTATTGGTGGAAACAGGAAAAGAACCATAACTTGCAGACTTTCTTACAGCAGATATAAACACAAACCAATAATCTCATCCACCTCTTTAGGATTAAATCATAATATCCTTTTTCCTATATCCATCTTTCTTAGTTTCTCATATATTTATTTTCCCCTTTTCCCCCTTTTAAACTTTTCTTTAAAAGAAAAGGTTTGTTAAAAGGTTAGAATAGTTCATTATCAAAATGTTTACAATAGGAATTTGGGAGACCATGTGGTCCAGGCACTTTCCCAATTTTAATCTTTTTCATAGCCTTTTTCATTCCCTTATTGTTAGGGTCCCATTCATCTTTTCTTTTTGTTTATCCATTTACTTTGGTAAATGTTGTTTCTTTATATATTCCTCCCACTTCTGCTGGGGAATGTCTTCCTCTTTGTATCATTTTGCATAATATTGAAGAAATATTCTTTGAATATTTGCAGTATCTACTCCCATGATTTTTCCAATTTGTCATTTTAATATCATTTTTCCTTTACTTTTTGTAATTTATAAGCTAGCCATTTTCCCAGCTTATTTGCTAACTCAAAATTCTTCTGTTTCCGCTTTTATTTCCATTTCTTTTATCATTAATATACACAGCTGTTGTAATAATTTTATTTTTACTGCAAAATATTTTTCTTTTCCAGAGACCTGAATTCAGAATGTTCAAATGCCTTTTAATGTGAATAGAATATTGAAATATCTTTAGATGGATCTATTTGGCAATGATAGCAATCTTATGGAAATATTCTTGAGCCTGTGGCAATTTGATAGACATATGGCATGAAAACAAATTAATGACACTATAAAATATATATTGAGGGTCTCAGATTGCAAAGATAGAAAATTTTAGTTATATTACTAGAGGACTGCAATACTTCTTTAGAAGTTAATCCATACTGTTGCTCTAATATTGAGAGAAAGGTAAAATGCAGATAGCGTGATCTACCACTTCACTCTGAACAAATTATACTTTAAAAAGTGTATTATTTTGATTTAAAATTTATATGAATTAAAGGGATACTTCGGAAAACAATTGTTAAATAAGCAGTTGATGAAAATTAAATGATGTCATAGAACATAAGCATTAGAGACAGTGTAATACAGGAATAAGAAGATACTAAATATTGTCTTTAATAAACTTTCCGAAAGCATGGCCATCAGAGAGCATGGCTCAGAACATCTACCGTGTTTTGGTAGATGTTTGGTCTTATTTTCGGGGAAACATGGCAGATGTTCTTAGTTATGCTCTCTGATGGTCATGCTTTCTGAAAGTTTATTAAAGACAATATTTAGTATCTTCTTATTCCTGTATTACACTGTCTCTAAAAAAACAGGGTATTTTCTTTTGACCCGCGAAATAACCACTTGGCCTTATTATTTTTGAGGTGCAGAAGGCAGCGAGCGTGGTCACCTCATGGCTGCTGCTGCATTGCAATATTTTCCAGAAGGGCTTATTTTCGGGGGAGGGCTTATTTTAGTGCATGCACTCAAAAGCCCAATTGGGCTTATTATCCAAGGAGATTTTATTTTCGGGGAAACAGGGTAGTTTGTCATGTAATATATAAAAGTCTGTCCTACTTGCAAAGTCAATAATTCATATTATCTCTTAGCAGTTGACTTCATAGAGCATTTTCAACAAGCAAAGTTCCCAACTTGAATTCTCTGTCCCTCATTCTGTAATAAAAACTAGTCTACTCTTTATAGTGGAGTACAAGAATTAGTATAACAATGTTTTTGTAAGGTGCTGTGAAATGTGCTTAGTGTTCCTGTGTAACAGGGTTTTGGAAATCAGCAAAGGGGAATGTAACTTCATTCTAACTTGTAAAAGGAACATAGATTGATAAAACACTACAGTTGTCTCTCAAGAGAACTCCTGAACTTTGGTGGTAATTTCTAAGGATGCTTAATTCCATTATTTTCCCTTCCTTTCCCTTTTAATCTATTTTACTTCTTCTTTTGCTTTATGATTTTAGAGTTTCTTGTCATTTTTTTCATATGTGTCCAGAATAATATATAGGCTCTCCTGCCTGTGAAGGGATTGAGCAGAAAGACCCCCAAGGTCCAGTGGTGGGATTCAAAAAAAATTCAGTTCTGTGGACGTGGCTTGGTGGGTGTGGCTTGGTGGGCATGTCAGGTGAAGGATACTGTAAAATCTCCATTCCCTCCCCATTCCAGGGGAAGGTTACTGCAAAATCCTCATTCCCTCCCCACTCCAGGGGAAGGATACTGTAAAATTCCCATTCCCTCCCGATCAGCTGAGACTTGGGAAGCAGAGAATAGATGGGGGCAGGGCCAGCCAGAGGTGGTATTTACTGGTTCTCTGAAAATTTCCGCTACCGGTTCTCCAGAATTGATCAGAACCTGCTGAATACCACCTCTAATTTGGTTGAGGGTTTACTTCAGAAATACCCAAGAGGAGAGGAGAGAAGTATGATTTCCTTATTTACTTATCAATCTTGTATATTGTCCATCTTGCCCAAGGCAACATATTTCCTTATTTCTATTTATTTGATATACAGATTCTCTAAAAGCAAAGAATGGGGAACTGTATGTTTTGGCTAATGTTTCCCCCATTTTTCCCCCATATTAAAAGGCTGTTTTCAGTCTAGTGAGTAGGCATTAAAAACAAATACAGTAGAGAGGAATGGATGCCAGGCCCACTAGAGATGAGTAACGATGGCATGAGCAAAATGAAGAAATCAAAGTCTCCTGGGTTTTTCCCCTTTTGGGCTTTGTAGGTGTTGGCAGGGGAAGAGAAAAAGAGATTAAGAAACAGCAGAGGTTGAAGGCTGTAGCTGGAACATTTTGAGTGGGTCTCCAGCCAAAGATTGACTGCAGCAAACTGCTGGCCACTGTTCACATACAACTGTGAGCTTGTTGAGGCTTCCCTACCAAAGCAGGCTACAAAAGCCCAGCTGATTGAGTTGTTTACAGAAGTGAGACAGGCTCAATAAAGGGAGAAATGCCAAGGATTGGCTTGGGACACAGAGTAGAGATTATATGCAAGAATATCTGGGGGTTTTCCATTGTTGAGAGATGTCACTGGGGCCACCTTATATACTGTTAGTAAGACTGATAGCCAAAGTTGTTTTGCACAGGTATATTTCAAAGGATCCTTTGAACAGGAAGATATTTCATCTGGGGTATGTTGGTGAATCGGAGGGCATAATTTTGGGCTGCCTGGGAGGGAAAGGTAATGTTTCATGTAATGTTTCTTGTAATGTTTCTAAAACTCTCAGAAGTCAAGTTTCACCCCCAGAGGCAGAGAGCTGGGGAAGTGAAAAACCCATAGCTTTGATGCATCTCTAACAGTTACCTCCATGTGTACCATGTTTCCCTGAAAATAAGACCTCCCCTGATAATAAGGCCAATTGGGCTTTTGAGTGCATGTGCTAAAAATAAGCCCTCCCCCAAAATAAGCTCTCCCTGAAAATATTGCAACGCAGCAACAGCCATGAGGTGACTACGCTCACTGCCTCCTGCACCTCAAAAATAATAAGACCTCCCCGAAAATAAGGCAAAGCATTTATTTCAGGGGTCAAAAGAAAATAAGACCCTGTCTTATTTTTGGGGAAACACGATAGCTAAACTATCCTGAACTGCTTATCCTCTTTCTTGCTCTAAGCCTAATCTCTGTGACATTGTCATATATTTTATTCTTCTTGTTGTTTTTGAAACCATTCATTTTTGTGGTCTATTTATTGTTTCTCTGCCAGCTTTTGGTTTACAATCTGTGGTGTACTTCATTTCTCTCTCCCAGTCTAGAATATACTTCACTTGAACTGAGTCTCCGGCTTGCTATGCTTTTAAACTCATTATTGATGGTTCTTTGAGCTCTAATATCACAGTTTCCAGGTCCTCCCTTTGTACTTTGCACCTAATCCTCAGAAGGTCCAATTCAGCATCCAGATGGCTGGTTTTCTTTCAAGAATCTCATATGGTTCATTGTGCTGAATTTCATTCTGTGGGCCTTTGCGCTATTCTACCTAGAAGATTGCTCAGGTGAAAGCCACAAGGTACCCAGATACCTTGTAAAGGTTGATGTGACAGGACCAAAGTACTTCTCCTCTTTGCCTGGCATCCTTTACATCTTCAGAAAGAGGAGAATCTTTATTCCCATGCAGATGCCTTTTGATTCAGTGGATGGTGTAAGAGTAGGTCATTTGGCCCATTTTCTTTATAGATCAGTAAATAAAGCCAATGCCAACTATGATTCCTTATAAAGCCAAATTGATTGACCCTGTCATGGGTGAAACTGCCAGATCTGAAGCCCAAACATTCACTCTTCCATGTGCTCTTCCTGTTCATGTCCTTCAGAGAGGGGCAGGCAACCCAGCAGCCCAGGACAAAATAACCGGTGTGTGTGGAGGCAAGAGAGTATTCCAGGAACAGCTCATGGTAGTAATCAATTGGACTCCTGCAATGAGATTATTTCAAAATAAATTCAAAGTAGAACCTGACACAGTAGCAAAAGGCCACAGATACATGTACGTCATGAAGGTTTTAGCCAGATTGTATTTATTTGGGGAACATTGGAGAGCTAGGCAGTTTTCATTCACTTATGGTGGTTTGACTTTTTTTCCTCCAAGGTAAAAATTACAGACTTAGAAGCAAAGATTCTGTTGTGACTCTTTAGAGCTCAAATCATTCATCTATGCCTTCCATTCAGATTGTATCTATTAAGGACTCTAAGCCAAAACAATTCAGCTGGCTGTCAGTATACAGTATATGTGGCACTCAAAAAGACATTATTTTCCTGAGCTCTCCTTTGATCTCAGGAGCATGCTTTGCAGAAGGTTGGGCTTCAGAATTGGTTTGGACTTGAGGGAGAGCCTTTGAACTCTTTTAGGTTTGTGTCTGAACTCCTCAGTGGCAGGTTGGCAGATTTGCACACCACCCATTATGCAGTTACTTACTGGTGATGAGTAAGAACTGGAAAGAGAAGAGTCAGTGATTCTCACAACATCATAGTTTTTATAATTCCTGCCAGAACTTTTCAGGTAACATGGGGTCAGTAAGTGACAATGACTTCATTGTCCGTGAGCCCTCTTCTCCACATCAACAAATCCCACACTTTCCTGGACCCCTGTTCAGTCCTTTAATTTAGACGCCCTGGAGGGACCAAAGCGAGAGGACATCTCAGGATAGGTAGGGTTATACCACAAACCTCTCTTTCTTAATCAATGGACATTTTGTAAACATCTATTACTCTACAAAACATGAATCAAATGGCTAATAATTTATGAAGGTTGAATTTCCATTTGCCTCTCTACGGTGATCCTCATGGAATAAACAGATGGCCACATCAAAAAGAGAGTGTAGTGACACTCAAGCTCAAGGCTGTTTTGGACTTACTAGTTTAGCTGATGGTTGTCCTTATTACTCCATCTTTTTTAAAATGATTTTCATTAGTGTTAGCATGAATAGTACAGATTTTTGCCCAACAGATGATTAATATTATCTGTACAGCTAAATTATCCAACTTTAATGACACTTTTTTCATTAGTTCACTATTCCGGAACTCTAGAAACTGAAATTATTTGCATTCTAGTTCAAATATCCCCCACCTTGGTGCCTTCCAGATGTGGAACCCCCATAAAGACCTGGGAAGAAGTGATCATTGATAGAAGAGAATATTTGTAGCTCAGGGTTGAACTATAGCAGTGCCGTCAAACTGGTGGTCCACGGGCCAGATGCATCACATGCAGGCCATGCCCACCCCAGCTCCGTGAATGGGGGAAAATGTTGTAAAACATCACATGACGGTGACATTATGCAGCGAGTTTGACATCCGTGAACTATGGGGCCTTAGTGCTCTCTGAGCTTGGTGGTTTCCTTGCAGACATTTCATTACCAAACTAGATAACAGCTGATGTTATCTAGTTCGGTAATGAAACATCAGCAAGGAAACCATCAAGCTCAGAGAGTGCCAAGGGCCCCAAAGAAGTGTATGGCACACAAAAGATTTCAGGTTCAATTCTGTCTTCTGCAAGTATGGGTTATCAGACTCCAACTCGAAAATCTAGAGCAGGGGTGTCAAACTCAAGCCCGGGGACTGTATCCAGCCCACAGGGTGCTTAGATCTGGCCCGTGGGCCACCCAGGAAACATTGAAGAGCTGGCCTGCACTGCCTCTGCCAGCGAAAACGGGGCTTGAGAGTGCTGCAGGTGGCAGAGGGTTGCACCACAGGTGCTCCTGGCACAAGTGACGTCGAGCTGGCCACACCCACCCCAGCCACACCCACTCCAGCCATGCCCACCCCAGCCACACCCACCCTGGCCACACCCACCCCAGCCCCCCAAGGTCAAACTCAATCCTTATGCGGCCCCCAATGAAATTGAGTTTAACACCCCTGATCTAAAGAGCCACTGCCAGAATGTTAGACAGTAAAACAAAAGAATGGACAATTTTGGGATGGTCATGAATCAAAAGAGATTTTGGGGGAGTGACGACACTAACAGGCAGCACAACAATGGAACAAGGATGGGGACAGTGGTTTCTCTTGGTAGAAGCCAACAACTTCAAGGGCTCCTCATTCTGCGAGTTGTAGTCTCACAAAGTTACCCTAACTTACCATAAAGTAAGTGAAAGTAAAGTTCCGCTAGTTCCAGAATGTCTTCCACTAAGATGATTTTTCTGCTTTTGTGAGCTTTTTTGCCCATTTGGCAAAGAAGTGTTCCTGCCCTTCCTTCCCTATAACTGCCTATCTTCCTCCCAGTTTCAGACAGGTTGATTCATTATTAGGCAAAACATTTGGAAACCCTTGATGAAATAGCCAGTTAATGTCACATGCCTCTCTGTGGCTGCTGCCAGACACCATTTCTAAAACCCAGGCAGTACGGAGAAAGATTGATGAACCACAGGAATGCTACTCATTCTGGAAATAAGTTTATACTCCAAGCCACCAAGACAGAAAAATAGCAGGAGGTTGGCTTTCAGTGGCCTGGCATGGCTGGATGTGGGGAGAAGATCCCAATTTGTGGGAACTTGGCTCAGCCAACATCCTGACTCTTAAATCCAAGCTAAGAAATCCCACTTGCTGTGTTCACATGCTGTACTTAAACATAAAATGATGGCTTGGATCATACTCCTGGCTAATAACTGGGTTTCCCACAAATCCTGTACCACAACCCATTTTAGCCTGGTCTAAAGTATTGTATGAATCTAGCCACTGGTTCTGCAGACTCCGTTGCTCCTCCTGCCATGCCATGGAACAGCTAATCAGCACACTAAATGTCAGGCTCAGCTCTGTTCTCAACTGGCTCACAAAATCCCTGAAAATTCAACAATCAATACAAGCCATCTCTAGCACACCACCGAACCCAGCCACCCAAATATGATGCTTGTAGGTGAGGTTGCATTGCCTTTCCTTCTGAGGAAGGGTAAAAGATTGCAGTAGACAGAAAAGCTCAGATAGAAACTATTAAACACCTGCATGGAACAGAAGTAAGCAGGTGGAAGGAGGAAATCCATTTCTTCTCTGGTTGTACTACAAATACAGGTCAACTGCTAAAAAGGAGCATTTTCAGAGGAAACAGAAAACATTTCTTCATATAAACCTGAATTAACTCATAACATTTATCTGTCACAAGATAAGGTGATAATCACTTTTAAGATGTTTTTCATCGGAGATTAAGAGAAGTTTGTGCCAGATTTGATGATTGAACACCCTCTTGCAGCATTTGGACTGTGGGTTTGCTCCACCAGTGGTGCGCTTCTTAGATTCTTTCTACCACTCAGATCTTACAATTAGATAGAAAGAGACATGGTGTAGTTCTTTGCTTTCTTTTTTAATGAAAATTTTGAAAAAAAAACTTTTACAAATATTTACATCCCTCCCCCCACCCTCCCCCCCAGCCCCCCTGCAATCTCCCCCCCACCGACTTCCCAGAACCAATACAGGGTATAGATCTTTAACAAAAACATTCTAAAATAAGCTTTAAAAAAGTTAATATCATCTTTCATTTGAGCTTTACCTCCTCCTTGCTAGGCTAGCTCGAAACAAATTATATCATTCCTTGTTTCTTTAGTCATAAGCTATCTGAAATTTTTTAGTCCCATATTTATTTTGAGTATAGTCAATCCATCTTCTCCAGTCCAGTTTATATCTCTCGTTTGAATGGTCCTTGAGATATGCAGATATTTTAGCCCCCTCAGCTAGGTTTGTTATTTTCAATGTCCATTCTTGAATAGTAGGCAAGTCTTCCTTCTTCCAGTATTGCGCCACCAACAATCTAGCTGCAGTTATTAAATGCAAAATCAGGTTAGTCTCTACAACTGTACAATCAGTAATTATACCTAATAAAAAATAACTGAGGGGTAAACTTTATCCTTTTTTAAAGAACATTTTGCATAATCCACCATATTTTTATCCAAAATGCTTTAACCTTTTTACAAGTCCACCATATATGAAAGTAAGTAGCATCAGCACAGTCACATCTCCAGCATTTAGGTTGTAAATTCGGATACATAGAGGCCAGTTTTTTAGGATCTAGATGCCATCTATAAAACATCTTATAAAAGTTTCCCTCAAATTTGGGGCTTGTGTAAACTTTACACTTCTTACCCAGATCTTTTCCCATGTATCCAACATTATTGGATCTTCAAAATTTTGGGCCCACTTTATCATACAGTCTTTAACTAACTCTGTTTCCGAATCCATTTCTATTAATGCATTATATAGTCTCTTTATATGTATTGAACTTTGATTTCTGATTTGTTTTAGTAAATTATCCTCGTCTTGCATAAAACCGATTTTTTTATCTCTTTTCCATCTGGCCTGTAACTGCCCATACTGAAACCATGTTTGAATTACCTTTTCCTCTTTTAGTACATTCATAGGTTTTAATTGTAGTACACCTCTTTCTATGGTAAGAAGCTGTCTGTATGTAATTACATCCTGTTTTTGTACTATATTTATGTTTTCTATTGCATGTCTAGGAATTGCCCACATGGGTATCTTGTCATTTAATTTATATTGATACTTTTTCCAGACCCGCAGTAGAGCATTCCTTAAAATATGACTTTTAAAGTTCTTATCTACCTTTTTATTATATAGCAAGTAAGCATGCCAGCCATATATCAAATCATCCCCTTTGATATTAAGTATTCTATCATCTGTTAAGTTAATCCAGTCACTAATTACTGATAAAACTACTGCTTCATAATATAGTTTTAAATTGGGTAATTTCAAACCTCCTCTCTCATGAACATCTTGCATTATTTTTAGTTTTATTCTCGGCTTCTTCCCTGCCCATACAAATTTATTAATGCCCCTCTGCCATTCTAGCAAATTCACATCTTTTTTTAAGTATTGGTATCATTTGAAAAAGAAATAAAAATTTAGGTAGAATATTCATTTTCACTGCTGCTATCCTTCCAAGCAAAGATAATTGTAATTTCTCCCAATTTTTCATCTCTGTCTGTATGCTACGCCATAGTGGTTCATAATTATACTTATATAGCTTCCCATTTGAAGTTGAAATATATACTCCTAAATATTTGACCTTTTTAACTATTACACATCCTGTCATTCCTTCTAAGTCTTCCCTTTGTTTAGTATTCATATTTGTAACTAGCATCTTTGTTTTCCCTAAATTTATTTTAAATCCGGACAGTTGGCCGTATTGATTAATTATATTCATTAAAACCTTACTAGATTCCTGTGGTTGGGTTAATGTTATAACCACGTCATCCTCGAAAGCACATACTCTATATTCTTGATGCCTAATCTTGACTCCCTGTAAATCATCTGAACCCCATATTTTGTTCAACAATAGTTCCAAAGTTGTTATAAACAATAATGGGGATAAGGGACAACCCTGCCTTGTACCTTTCTCGATTTCAAATGAATCTGTTAAGCTTCCATTGACTATGATTTGAGCTGTTTGTTCCTGATATATTGCTTTAATTGATTGTAAAAAATGCTCTCTTATTTTCATTTTTTGCATTATTTTCAATAAAAATTACCAATTCACTCGATCAAAGGCTTTCTTGGCATCTAGAAATATAAGCACAGCAGGGATTTGGTTATTCTTTCCCAAATATTCCAGTATATTAACAATTTGTCTTACATTACTTCTCATTTGTCTCCCTTGTATAAAACCTGTTTGATCATTATGAATCAATTGCTGAATAACCAACATTAACCTATTCACTAGTATTTTAGTAAAAAATTTATAAACTATATTAAGTAATGATATAGGTCTGTAATTCTTTGGTTGAGTAAGATCTTGATCCTCTTTTGGTATCAGGGATATAAAGGCTGTCTTCCAAGATGGAGGTACCTTCCCTTCCATTTGGATCTTATTGAATAATTCCTTGAGAGGAATTATTCCTCTCCATTTCTAATTGCAAATTTTTGTAATAAGCTGATGTCAGGCCATCTGTACCCGGTGCTTTCCCTACCTTTAACTGTTTAATTACCTGGAGAATTTCCCCCGAAGTTATTGGTTGATTCAATCTCTCCCTCAGCTCGTCTTTATAGGTATTTTTTCTTTATCCAGGTATCTATCTATATCTAAACCTTGTATTTTATCATTCATGTACAATCCTGTAAAAAATTCACAAAAGGCCTTTTGGATCTCATCCTGTTGATACACTTCCTTCCCTTTATAATGTAGTTTCGATATATTATGAGATTTCTGTTTTTTCCTAGTCAAATATGCTAAGCATCTACCAGATTTATTTGCATTACAAAAAGTGTTATGTTTTGCATATAGCAAGTTAGTAGCCACCTGGTCTGACATCAGCATATTAAATTGCTCTCTTAATAAAGTAATTGCTTCTTTAATCTTCTTGTCTCCTGGTTTTAGTATTAACTCCTGTTCTCTCTTCTTGATTTCGTCTTCTAGTTCAATTCTCTTTTTCCCCTGTTTATGTCTATGTAACCTATTTAAATTTATCAGACCTCCTCGCATGTACGCTTTACTTGCGTCCCAAATCATTTCCATAGATGTACCCTTATTCATATTAAAAACAAAATATTCTCTTAACAATTTTTTACATTCATTAATATTTTTCTCATATCTAAATAAGTTTTCGTTCAATCTCCAAGTCCTTCTTGCTTGTGTCCCAAATTCCAACTCCATCCAAACCGGATTATGATCTGATAAGGCTCTGGAACATATCTTCGTCATCTTTACCCTAGAAAGCAAATCATTGGTTGTTAGTATAAAGTCAATCCTAGAAAAGGATTGGTGTCTATCAGAAAAAAATGTAAAGTCGTATTCTTCTGCATTCCTTTCTCGCCAGATGTCTCTCGGTTCAAAATTGTCCATCATATCGAAAAAGGACTTAGGTAATTTCGCTCGCATTTGAATATTTTGCAGGAGACCCTTCTTGTCTTTCTTGGTATCCATAACACTGTTCCAGTCGCCCAATAATATGCAAGATCTATAGTCCCAATGTACTAACTTAGTATGGAGCTAACCATACTAATACTTATCTTGTTGTTGATTGGGAGCATATATTCCAATTAGAAGTATCCTTTCTCCTTCTAATACCAGTTCTATTGCAATATATCTTCCTTGAGAGTCTGCTTCAATTAATTCGGCTTTCATGTCCTTTCTTAAGTAAATAACTATACCATTTTTCTTCTCAGGAGCAGAGGCTATAAAGTGTTGTCCAAGTCTTGTATTAATCAAGTATTTCTGGTCAGTTGCTCTAATATGAGTCTCTTGCAGGCAAATTATGTCATTCTTAAATTGTTTCAGATAGTGATTTATTTTCTTCCTTTTCTGTGGGTAATTTAAACCATTAAAGTTCCAGGTTAAGAACTTAGTTGTCATCTTTAGCTCCCTTTTTAAGAGCCATCTGGAAATCCTGAAGTTTGATTTTCGGCCTGGCTCCATCTACTGCTTTTGAACTAAGACCTGTGGCTTCTTGGACGGTAACATGTGTTTGTTGTGAGGCTTGTTGCTTTTTTAACTCTTGTTCCATTCGCTTGGTAATCACGCGGGTTTGTCTTTGCTCCTTGGCTCCTTGTAGCTCTGAAAGAGGAAGTTGATCCAGCCTTGATGATCCTTGGGTGGCTAGCTGTCTATCCTGTCCTTCTTGTTCTTTTTCTCTGGGTCCAGGAGGGGGGGGGATGTCCAGCCTTCAATATATTATTGTAAAAATCTCGAGCCTTCCATACTAAATTAAGACGATATTTTTGCCCCTGGTAGGTAACTGCAAGTCCGGCTGGTGCCTCCCATCTGAACTGTAGTTGACGATTTTTGAGCTCATCGACTAAGAAGGCATAGTCTTTTCTCAATCTCAACATTTTAGGTGGTATTTCCTTCAAAACAGTCACCTCCTGACCCTCAATTTGAAGCTTAGTTTTGTAAGACTCTTGCAATATCAAATTCCTCATATCTCTTGTAGCAAAATACACCACAATGTCTCTTGGGAGTTGCTTTTGTCTGGCAAGCCAGGAGTTAACATGATATATCTTGTCAATTTGCCATTCAAGATTCCCTCCTGGCCTTCCCATCAATTGATCAAAGGCTTCTGAGAAGATCTGCTTCAAATTTTCTTGATTTTTCTCTTGAAGGCCTCTTATCCTTAAGGCAAATTCCATCTGTCTATACTGCAGCATTATAATTTCATTTTCTGCATCGCCAACCTTTTGTTGAACCACATCCATTTTCATTACCAGATTAATATTAGAATCACTAAGATCTTCTAATCTATCTTCAATTCCCGAGACATAACCCGATAGGCAATTAAAAGCCACAAGAATATTGTCTCTAATTTGCTGGTTCCGAGTTTGAACCAACTCCATAAGCTCTTCTGCCAATTCTTTATGAGCAGCAGATATCTCTTACTTTATTTAAGTATTTAAGTATTTAATAAATTTATAGGCCACCCAATCCCGAAGGACTCCGGACGGCTTACAGAAATACATTCTTAAAAAAATAAAGAATTAAAATAAAGAATTAAAAATAGAGAAAAAACAGATTAAAACAGATTAAAAGATCACTTCATGCACTCAATCTAGGCAGGGCTGGACCTCATTCATGCCGGAATAGCCAGGTTTTGGTAGCCTTTTGGAAGGCTGTGAGAGTGGGAAGGATCCGGATCTCTGAGGGTAGATCATTCCATAGGGTCGGAGCGGCCACAGAGAAGGCCCTCCCCCGGGGAGCCGCCAGATGGCATTGTCTGGTTGACAGCATCCGGAGAAGGCCCACCCTGTGTGATCTTATCGGCCATTGGGAGGCATGCGGCAGAAGACGGTCTCGCAGATATCCGGGTCCTAGGCCGTGTAGGGCTATTTTAATTTCCATCGCAGCTGCATGATTTTTTAAAGCCTCAGCTAATTCTTTTTGCAAAATTTCTTGGGTCAAAGGCTCCCCTGCAGGAGTAGGGGGGGAGTAGGGACTGTAATTTAGTTCTAGGATCAGGCGAATTTCCAGCGCTTTTAGACGTGTTGGGGGGGGGGGATTTTTGCTGCTTGGAAGCCATTCCAAATTTAATCTTCTCCACCCAATTAGTAAATCCAGGCAAGCCGCTTATCCAGCAATTACTATTTAGTTTGGTAATAAATCACTTCTGTTTTAGTGACCTTTAAAATGTTCTGAGCTCCGTAGAAATGTCGTCAGAGCCTGATCCCTCCTACAGAGCTGTTTGGCGCCATTTTCTGTGTATTTCTAGCAAGTAAATTATCAGAAGGAATAAAAAAAAATGGAGTTAAAGATTTATACAAGTTCACGGTATTAGTTCTGCCCACTTTGAAATCAGTAATAAATCAGTCTTTGAGCTGAGGGTGGGCGTGTGCCTTCATTCTGCAAAAAAGGCAGAAGAGGTCCTTGACGCGGAGAAATCATTATGCTGCCGGGTGGCTCCCACTTCCCATCCCAGATTTATGTTCTGGGGGGGGGGTTAATTGGAGCGCTGCCCAAACATATCTAGCTCGCCTTCTTCTCCTTGGCCTGGAGAAGAGGTAATCAAACTGCCAAACAGTTGATGGATACTGTTTAGACAGTTTAATGCAGCCAAGAATCCGGAGCTGTTAAAAACAACAATGCCCTCAGGCCCTGCCCAACCGGAAGTCCTTTGCTTTCTTTTTTCAGAGCATGTTAAAATGCAAACTTCCTGTAGACAAAAATATCATAGTGTTACTTTGATTTTCAGGTTTACTCCATGGTATACAGGTCTTCCTAGAGTTATGACCACGATTGAACCCAAAATTTATGCTGCTGAGCGAAGCATTTGTTAAATGAGTTTGCTGCATTTTATGACTTTATTTGCCATTTTTGTTAAGTGAATCGCTGCAGTTGTTAAGATAGTCACACGGTTGTTAAGAGAATCTGGATTCCCCATTGACTTGGCTTGACAGAAGGTCACAAAAGGGGTCCATGTGACCCCAGGACACTGCAACAGTCATAAATACATGCCAGTTGCCAAGTGTCTGAATTTTGATCACGTGACCATGGAAATGATGCAACTATTGTACTGTAGGCGTGAAAAATGGTCGTAAGTCATTTTATTTCAGTGCCATTGTAACTTTGAACAATTACTAAATGAACTGTTGTCAGTTGAAGACTACCTGTATTCCAATATAATTGAATGAATAAACATCACATCTGGAATTATTGATAATTACATGTGTCTGGACTTCAGGATCTAACAATGCTTAAATGCAGACTCTGAACTTGGATTCAGTTACTTCAGTTATAGATCATAGGAAGAAACAACAATACAAATGGAAAATTCCCCTGAACTTGGGTAATGGATTTTTCCTCATAATGCAGTGCCTAGCATATTTTTCCGGTAATGCATTGAGTGAAGGGCTTTTCTTGCAGATGGAATATATTCACCCCTGCAGGTTTGGGTCCTGTTACTTTTACCTTGCAGAAACTGAGCACAGCTGAGCCTAAAAGGCCTTTACCCTCAAAATTAACTTGGTCCTCCCAAATTTAAAGCAAAAGGAGACTTGGTGCTTAGGGACTTGGCACATAGTCCCAAAGAAGAACCAGTTGATTTTAAGCAAACAAGGGCAAGATTGTTGGGGAAAGTGAGAGGACACTGCCAAGAGAGGACTGGAAAGAACATTGGTGTTTCAAGTCTAGACAAATACCCAATGTTATTAAAGGGGATAATTAAATCCATCTCAAAGCTCAAAATGAGACAAGCTTTGGTAGCTGGTTCCATCTCTCTTAAATACTTCCTTTGGTTTATTATTTTATTCCCCTCTGTTTTTTACATAGCCTCTCAAACATTATTCTTGTTTTCCAGCCAGTTCTACTCTTTTCTCTTAAGCCAATGTTGCTTCATTTTCCATAGTGGTTTTTTTTATTGAACTTAAACATGGCTTTAAATATAAGTATCATTTGTTACAAAGTGGCATGCAGGCTAGTATCCTAACTAACTAAGATGGGTGGAAGGCTATAAAAGTGGGAACCATTCTTGCCTTGAGAGAGGGGCTGTTCCATGGGAACAGAGCCTCTACAGAGAATCTTGCCACTGAGCAATTAAGAACAGATGAAAAAGCATGCAAATCCTGCACACTTACTGTCTTATATATATATATTTTAAATATTTTTTTATTTTTATTACACAAACAATACATACAGACAACAATAAAAAAACAGCAAAAAAACAAAAAAAAATACACACAAGAAAAAAAAAGCATCATCACATACAACATGTCGTTTGGTTATAGGTGTTTTAACATCCATATTCTCGAATAACATTTACCATCACAGATTTTTCATCTAGTATAACTAAATACCTCACTTTCATTATACAGTATACATTCAATTACAAAGTATTATTTTTTTTCCAATAAATCATAGTTCCCTTACATTCTTGATTATCTATTTAATAACAGTATATCTTTATATTATCCCCATGTGAAAAAAAAAATTTTTACCAACCATTTATATTTATATATCACTATTTTCCATTATACATAATTCCACCAATTAACTATCAGGTATGCTTATGTTCATTGTTATCCTTGTACCTCATATCTTCAAACGGAAATCTTATTCCTTCATTTTTCAACAAAATATTCTAAGTGGTCGCTACATATATATACCAATTTTTTAATTATTCCCTTATTAAAATTATTTAGTCAACAACAAGATATCATTGTAATATGTTCTTAAGGTTATACATTATATCACCAAACCTCTATCAAATATACATAAAATCATTGTTATCATTATCCTTTTTAAAGCAAAAAGTTCTAAAGTATTCAATTCATAGATATATCAGTTTTTCATTGTATCGTTGTTAATCTATTTCACAGCATGGTTGTGTTATCATTTAACTCCTTCAGCTAAAACATGAGTAAGACATTTTTCATTTCCAGGTTTTTTCCCCCAGCCACTGATAAAACAAGTCCCATATCTTATAAAATTGCTCGTCCTCTTGTTCTCTAATTTCAAGTGTCAATTTACTCATTTCAGCACAGTCCATTATTTTTTGAATAACTTCTTCCTGTTTTGGTATTGTTTCATTTTTCCAGTTTTTTGCAAATACGATTCTGGCTGCTGTTAATACATTTACAATCACATATTTTAAGTCTTTGTTATAGATTTCTGGTATGATCCCCAATAAAAAGACCTCTGGTTTGAAGTCTATTTGTTTGTGTGTCATTTTCTCCAACCACATGTGGATTTTAGTCCAGTATCTTTTAGCTTCAATGCAAGTCCACCACATGTGGTAATATGAGCCCGGTATCTGATGACATTTCCAACACTTTTCTGATTTATTCTTGGACATTCTTGCAATTCTGGTTGTGGGTAGATGCCATCTGTAAAACATCTTATAAAAATTTTCTCTATATGCAGTAGACACTGTCATTTTATAATTTTGAGACCACAGTTTCTGCCATTTCTCTAAATCAATCCCATACCCAAAGTTTTTCCCCCAAGCTATCATAGTTTCTTTAACTTGTTCTTCTTGTAATTTAACCTCCAATAAATATCTGTATAGTTTTTTAATTACTTTTTCATCAGTACCTGTTAAAAGTTTGTCTAACTCAGTCATTTTATTGTAAAAACCTTTGGATTTTCTATCTTTATTATATCTAGATTGTATCTGTACATATGAATACCAATTCATTTCTATCCCTTCTTGTTTCAACTCTTGGGTAGATTTGAGTTCACCCTCTGCATTCAATATTTCAACATATCTAACTGTTTGTTCCTTTTTATATATTATTGGATATGAAAATGCTTCAATCGTTGATATCCAGACTGGAATTTTTAAGTAGTGTAATCTTTTTACCTTTTCCCAGTTTAATAACAAAGCCTCCCTTATATAGTGTCTTCTAAAATAGCCATGTGCTTTAGTTCCCTTATACCATAAGAAAGCATGCCATCCCAACAGTAAATCATGACCTTACTTACTGTCTTATATTTTTAATAAAGCAGCTCTCTTACTTAAACAAATTCAGAGAGTTTCCTGGGATCTCTAAACATTTGAAATGCTTTTAAGTTTCAAAACAATTTCTCCTTACATATTATATCTGATGTATATGCTTCGTATATCATATGACATGTATTGAGGTGAGAATGAAACACACAGCACTGAAACGTTTTTATAGTAGGTCTGCTTTAGTTTGTTTCTGATTTTGGGGAAATTTCTTCTTAGTTGGTTTTGTTCCTCAATCTCACCAATGTTTCCTTCTTTTATGGTTTGCAGGGTGTGTATGGAACAACGGAGAATAGCCCAGTAACTTTCATGGGCTTCCCTCAAGACAACATAGCACAGAAAACAGAAACCGTAGGATATATTTTCCCACACACAGAGGTGACTAGACTCTTTGCCACAAGTTCTGGTATCACCAGAGGTGGAATTCAAAATGTTTTACTACCGGTTCTGTGGGCGTGGCTTTGTGGGCATGGCAGGGGAAGGATATTGCAAAATCCCCATTCTCTCACCACCCCACTAAACTGCTTTCCAGCTCTATTCTCCTGTTGAGGGCAACAAAAGAAGATCAGCTGGGAGACAGCAGGGGCGGGGCCAGCCTATTTGCTGGTTTTTCAAACTACTCAAAATTTCTGCTACTGGTTCTCCAGAACCTGTCAGAACTGGCAGAATACCACCTCTGGCGTATCATCCTTCACAGTTTCCATTTGGATCCCCCCCAAGCAGGGGTGGGTTGCTGCCAGCATTACTGCCGGTTCAGTGCGCATGCATGCACAGTTGACCATAAATAAGTCTGCACATGTGCAAAATGTTGAAAAAAGGGAAAAAATTAACTTTGTGCAATTAAAATAGTTCTGCGCATGTGCAGAACTAAAAAACAAGAACCAGGGAACCAGTTCGGATGCGTGGCAGGCCTGGGTCGCTGCCAGTTCCAGCGACCCAGGCCGCCAAACCACTACTGGTTTGGCTGAACCAGTAGGAACCCACAACTGCCTCCAAGGCTATACTGTACACCAGGGGAGCATGGATGACTGGGGAATTCTGGGAGTTGAAGTTCAGAGCTTTTAAAGTTGCCAAGTTTGGCCACCTCTAGTGTATTCCTTGTCTTCCTCATCATCATAGTTATTTTGCTTCTCCTATCATCTCATTATTATAAGATTGTGCTTTTCTCTGCATTACAGGCAAAAATTGAGCACCCTAATACAGGGGAAATCCTCCCATTAAACAGCTCAGGAGAACTTCAGATTCGAGGCTACTGTGTCATGCTGGGATATTGGGCAGACCCCAACAAAACCAAGGAAGTGTTGAATGATGAGCAGTGGTACAAGACTGGGTAAGTCCACAGGAACTACTGGTTCATTGGGGGAAGTCCAGTGATTCTGATCATGTGATCCACAGAGATCCTTCGTTGTTTACCATTGATTCTCCACATTCACCAGTCAAAACTTACTCCTGCCTCATCCCCTCTACAAAAAGGAAATAAATACTTAATTTGTTTGTTAGTTATTTAGTTAAGGGAGTAAAGAGGAGGCCTTTTTAGGTGGAAGGAACAGGAATATATACACAAAACTGTAAGCATTATTTTATTTACTAAAAATGGGAGCACTCATGTTTTTTATAGACAGAGAAAAAGATTTTCAAAAATCTAAATAAATAGTGAATTCATTCAGAAATGGGACTACACACTGACTTTTCTTTCAGACACAAAGCTTGGCATTGTTGCTAAATTCAGCATTACTCCTGGATGCCCAGGGGCTGGTATGGCCAGATATCCCTTTGTTCACTTTGGCTGGTGTTCCAGCTGATATCCCTTTCTAGAAAGATAAATCGATTTAAAATCTACATTACAACTGAATCACATCTTATGTACTGGCTTTCCATCCCTTTCCATGTCCAATCCAAACTGCTGCATTTACTCTAAAGTGTAAAGCTAGCATATCATATTTGAATGGATATAGTTGCAACCCAGGGGTGGGTTCCAGCTTCTGCTACTGCCGGTTTGCTCAGGGATGTGCTTTGGGTGTGCGCACGCTTGATGCGCTATGTGTGCATGCACGATAGTAAAAAATGCTTCTGTACATACGCAGAAGAAAAAAGACAAGGTGCCAATAGAACCAGTTCAGGAGCATGGCAGGCCGAGTTACTACCTACTCCGCCGAACTGGGCCAAACCGGTAGGAACCCAACCCCTGTCATGTGGATCTCTCCCTGCCCTACATAGCTTCAACCCTGCTAAAGCTCCAGAGATCCCTCAAGACCTGGTTATGTCACCATGCTTGGGGATCCCAGGGAACTGATAACATGTTAAGGTGGCTCCATTACTGATGCATTCATTCTCTATATGCCATATTGCTTTTTAATATATTTCAGTGTTAATACTTATTGATTTATACTTTTACAATGATTGTATTTTGATTGTTGTTTTTATTTGATTGTTTTATGCCACCCAGAGTCACTTCCTATGACATGGAAGGCAAAATTGATAATAAGCAAATAAATAAATAAATGCCTTGTAGGGTTAAAATGATTCTTCACGTATCTGAAATAGAATTCACAGAGATCTCCTCACTGCCTCCCATCTGTGTGAGACTTTGCAATATAATAAATATTTGCGGTATAACAAATTGAAAATACAAAACCTCTAAGAAGGAAATCTGCAGAATTTGGATGGAATAATTATAATTTCATTTCAGGGACATTGCTATCCTCGATGAGTATGGCTACTGCAAGATTGTAGGTCGCTGCAAAGACATGATCATCCGAGGAGGGGAGAACATATATCCAGTAGAGCTTGAACAATTTCTACACACACATCCTAAAATTCAAGAAGTTCAGGTGAGAGGGACAGTGAGAAGAGCATCAAAGCTACTTGTTTAGAGATTTTTGCATCTAAAATTACATCCTGTAATAGACACCATGTATGTCCTCCAGGGAAATAATGAACTCAGATAAGTCTCAAGAAAAGAAACCTAATCAATAGTGAAGCTCAATGTCTCCCTCCATCTATTCAGGTAGTTGGTGTAAAAGATGAGCGATTTGGAGAAGAGATCTGTGCTTCCATCAGAGTGAAAGCTGGAGAGGAATGCACGGCAGACGAAATCAAGGCATTTTGCAAAGGAAAGGTAAGGACAAACAGAGGATTTGAACTATCTTCCTCCTCTATTCTTTCCCCTTGCAACTAAAGAAAGAGAGAGATCATATCTCAGATGGAATCAGTAGTTAAGGTAGGAACCCTAACTCAATGGCAAAACAGGTGTTCTGTACTCCCAATCCGATCCCCACAATCTCCTCCGAGGTTTTGAAAATGCCTGATGCCATGGAAAGCGGCTGCTAATCAACTTCAGTAATAGTAACAAGATGGTTGGAGCAGTTCTGAAATAGAAGGGATGCCAAAAGATTCCCATCTTCTTAAAAGTATGAGAGCATGAGGCTAGCCCTGCTGGATCAAATCCGGGTCCATCTAGCTAACATTTGTCTCACATGATCCAAGAAGACTGCAAATAGGATATCGAAGTAGCCCTCCTCTAACATTGTTGATTATTGAGGCAATTGTTCCTGTGCCTGGAAATGTCGCAACTCATTGATAAATCCTCTCCTAGGAATTTGTTTATCCCCCTTGTAAAGCCACCTAAATTAGAGCCAATTGTGTGACAACATATTCCAATAGTTGATAACTCACTGTGTGTAAAGAAACGTTCATTTTTACTAGTTTTCCTAGTGAGTTTCATTATGTGGCTTCTATGGGAGAGACAAGAGAGTCTTCCTGTTGGCTGTGTCTTTACCATGCTTATTTTATAAACCTGAATTATATTTCCTCTCTAAGTTAGGTAGCTCCTACAATTGCCTTTTATTTTCATAGGGTTGGTGTCCAAGCTCTCTGATCACTTTTGTTGCTCTTTGTTGCATCTTCTCGATCTTCATGATACCCATCTTGAAATGAAATGGCTAAATAAACGTCCCCACAGACTAAAAGTCAGCTCCACAGGTCTCTCCTTCACTGAGGAGTATTTTTGTAGTTTTTGAATATGCAGTCAGAAGTGGCAGTACAAAAGACTTTCCACCTTGTATTGCTCCCTCATGTTGCATCTGCTTGGTTTCCAGAAAAAGGTAGCATAGTCCCAACTATTCTCTCTCACACATTGAGCAGTTGTAGTTCAGGCAGTTCAAGCAGAAACTCATGTAAAGCATCAACTGCTATTCCAACAGGATTTGGTTCAGTGGTGGGATTCAATTTTTTTTACTACCGGTTCTGTGGGTGTGGCTTGGTGAGTGTGGCATGGCTTGGTGGGCGTGGCAGGGGAAGAATACTGTAAAATCCCCGTTCCTTCCCCACTCCATGGGAAGTATACTTCAAAATCCCCATTTCATCTCGATCATCTGGGACTTGGGAGGCAGAGAATAGATGGGGGCTGGGCCAGTCAGAGGTGGTATTTACCGGTTCTCTGAAAATTTCTGCTACCGGTTCTCCAGAATTGATCAGAACCTGCTGAATACCACCTCTGATTTGGTTGAGGGTTTACTTCAGAAATACCCTAGTAAGCAACCCCTCAAACTGGTCCCAGATTGGTTTGGGGGACCATGACAGGTTTCTCATGAACACCTCCCTGGGAGGAGAAATGGATGTTCAATAAGCAGTAAAATTTCATTCAAGATTTGCTTATGGCATTGGGGCTCTGTAAGACGCGTGAAAAAGCGTGGGCTGTTACAAGAATATTGGTAGGAAACTCTTATCAGCCATGACTGCTGAGCTTTCGCTGAAGTTTTGAGAAAAGTTTACTAAGAACCAGTCTCTTAGTCACATAGAATAACAGGCAAGCCAAAACAGGTTCTGACATTCTAAGCTTTCTTTTTAAAATCACAGATTGCTCATTTCAAGATTCCTCGATACGTAGTGTTTGTGGAGGATTTCCCACTCACTGTCTCAGGCAAGGTGAGTAAAGATGTTCCTTTTTTATGCACAGCACTTGGCTGAGTATGATAGGCTACATTATACCTGTCTCAACATGCTTAATTCTAAAATTTGATGCAAGGCAACAATAGAGGAAAGTGAGAGAACTACAAGCAGTCATCCACAGGTAAATACAGTAACAGGCTTAATTTCAGGGAAAATAAGCTACAGGATGAAGGAGTTTGAAATCCATGAAAAGGTGGGCCTGAAGAGTGATTGGAAAGAAGCACAAGAGATGAGAACTTCATTTGTATATTGGAAAAGGCAGTTTGAAGCACATGGAGCCACAAGGGAGAAAAACAAAGGAAGCAGAAACAGGTGGATATGGAGGAACAAAATTTATAGGCAAATATGAAAGGATAAAGGGAAGAGAGCCCTGAAGAGTTTTGAAGTAAAAACTGGGGCACCAGTAGAGGTCAAGAAGCCATTATAGGGATATAATGAGTCATCTGTCCAGAGTGACAAAATGTGATATCAGTGACAGAATGTTAGGTTACTGTGATGGCTGCCAAGATCAGAAATGGGAAATAGATGAAGGCTTGGAGGGGGGGGGGGGTCCTGTTTGTGTCCAAAGAACAGAACAGAAAGTTCTGCAGTATTTACCCTTAGGTATAAAACAGGAAACACTAACTCTTTATTGCCATCTGCTGGTGAACTGGGTCATTTAGATTTGATAGTCCTAATGAAATCATAGCTTATTTCAGTTATCTGTAGCTATTTGGAATGGCCCAGAATTTATAATCTAGTCTGAGCTGTCCCTCTTAGATGATAGAATAACTGAGTTGGAAGCAGTGGTGGGTTTCTATTATTTCTACTACTGGTTTCTCATGGACGCATGCGTGCTCAGAAGCGTCCGGGTGGGTGGGCCAAGCCTCCCGCCACCGCTACTACTGGTTCGCCTGATCCGAGCCGAACTGGCAGCAACCCACCTCTGCTTGGAAGGGACCTTGGAGGTCTTAGAACATAAAACATAAAGGCTGGCCCTTTCACATGGTTCAGAGACTATCCCCCTCCAGGGATGGGTTGGGAGGTTTGTTGAAACAAAAATATGTGCCTGACAGTTCCCAGCACTCTTAAGACTCAAGCCGCATGTGAAGTAACAGGAGAGCTTTCAGTCAGCCTCAGTGCAGATGACACTTTGAATCCAATGCAATAGTTAATATGGTAGGGATGACGATGAGATAGGATGACAGCCATTTCTGGTGTTTAGAATCAAACAAGAGCTTAGCTTCTGCTTTAAAATGTTGCCACTGTTTTAATCAGTTGGCACTGATAGGGAGAATTACAAACTACAGCTACTCCAGCAAGACTGAAAAGGCTGTCATCGTTTACCTACTTCAGAGAGTGTTTGATTTGGATCAGAGCTGAAGACTGATAAGAATAATGTACGAAGAGAGAAGTCTTGAAAAGAAATACATGAATATCTGTTTTGCTATTTAAGTCTTTAATTATATGTGTCCTCTTTTATTCCATCCGTGGTGTTGCCAATGTAGATTCAAAAATACAAACTGAGAGAGCAGATGGAGAAACATCTTCAACTTGCATAGAAGGAGGCAGTGTAAGAGATCTACAAACGAACATGCTGTCCGCCGCCTTCTTTTACTTCCAAACATTTAAGAAACTGGAAAGGATCACTGGCCAGCCTTAAGAAGCATTGTCTGCTGATTACCAAATCAAGTTTGCTTAAAATTGTATGCTTTTTCTAAAATAAAAATTTAGAAAAATAAAAATGCAGTATTTCTTTAGTAGTTAGCTTTGTCTAATGAACTCTTTGACAAGATCCTAAGAAAGGATGGGATCTAGCTAATAGTGATCATGAGAATCTGTCCATGTGATAAAATTCCACCAAATCACAGAGACCTCCATCCTATTCATTCCTACACTTTAGGAACAATGATTATCAACCATCACGTTATGTGATAAAATGGGCAAGGGCTAAAATGAAAGCATAATGAATGAATTATAGTTACAAATCTGGTCTTAACAACTTGTACAAATGAAATTTAAACTGTAGATCTTCCCAACTATAGATGCAGCCAAGAGTCTTTCCTATGACAAAATGCCAGGCTCAGAATGCTACTAATTCCAGGAAGTGAATTCTGTTCTCAGTTCATGTTAGAGACATAAAATGCAAAGCAAAATGTTTTCAAAGAAAGACTAGATTTCTCCATTGTTTATTTCTCAATTAAAAAACAGATATTACAGAAATGTCAAACTTTCAAATCGTATCAGAACTAAAAGTGCACCTGAATTGGTAATGGCTCTTTTTTTTTACGAGAGGATTGAGCATCTCCCAACCATGACACACTGAACTGCAGAGATTGAGAAGAACATTTTCATTTTCTTCAGCTACAGTGCTCCACATCAGCTGAATTATTAATATCTTTGTTTATAACATTGCTATGGATTTCCTTCTGTGTCTTACTCCAAATGAATTTTTTTCTTCTATTACTCAGCAGAATACTCCAAAAATGAAATCTTCTTTAATTTGAATTTCTAAGCTACTTTGTACACGTATGCTTTGTATTAAAAATCTTTAATATAAACGTCTTTTATATTTAAAAATTGCTTATATCTACATATTTATAGGATATAGATATGTATATATAAATGTATTCCAAACATAACCATAATGTATGTATGCAAGTATGTATGCATGTGTGTGTATGTATGTATGTATAAATCTGCTTTATTTATGTTAAAATAGATTTGGACTTCAGACATGTGAAAGTTCTTAATGGAACTGAGGTCCAATATGTATGTAGTGGGCTTTCTCTTCCTTGCACAAATATTGCTCTGCTTGATAGAATGAAATTTCTTGGACAGACCTGATTCCATTCTTAAGTCTTCAGAGAAGAAATGTATGATAGCTCCTTATCAGAGGAAAATGTTGATTTCAAAATTAAGGTGGCTTTGCATTCCTTTTTGCTGAATTGTTCTTGGGAGAACCATCAGACAGAAGGTATTCAGCTGCACAGTGAACAGTTGGAGAAGACCAGCAAAATGAAGGGAATCCGAGCATGTATGCCTGTGATATTATAATATCTACACTTTGGTTCTTCAGCTGGGAGTGGCCTCTACCCATGGGAGCAGAATGTTTACTAGCGAGATCCAGAAGAATCGCTTTGCATCTGAAATACAAAATAGCCAGTATATGAAGAAAGCAGAATAAATCAATTTTTAATATCTTAACCACTGCACTTTTTGAATGTTAATATAGTTTCGTTATTAAACATATAACATTTCTGGAACTATTTAATATTTACTTACCACAGAGGATGCTTTTCCAGTATATTCTGCAGTAATAAAAAAAATTCCTTGACATGGAACTGACCCTGGGCGGACTGGTTGTTAAATTTCCACCCTTTGCTGAAAGGGTGTTTCTGAGGGTGCTTGTCTGCACGTTGTCTCGCGGTTGTTTCAGCCTTGATGCGGCTCCTTTAAGAGGCGAGGTTTCCGAGTAATGAGCTGGGGGGGTTACCATAGAGATGAGGAGTTGGTGCTCCTGAGAGCTTGCACAGGAAGGCAGAGAATTGGGGTGGGGGTTCAGTCTGTGGGCAAAAGTGAGAGTGGTGAAAAATTAAGTTGGCAGTATGATAGAAGCTGAGCCCAATGTAGGGGGACTGCGGACTTAGTTTGGCCAGGCAAATTATTCCTATCCCCACCCCTCTATCAAAGTGGATCTTGGATGCTGAGCTGCAATGGAGAAACTTAACCAAAAGAAATTGACTCTTACAATTCACTAAGCCACAATAACCCTTTAATAATTTCCAGTGTTAGCAATTGTGTCAGTTTCCCACCATATGGATACCTACGTTAAGTCAAGGTTTCTCAAACATGGCAGGATTGTGACAATTTATTATATTTTTATATAATATAATTTATTCATGGGATAATTTATTATAAAATAAATTATCCCATGAGTGAAACTAATGTTTTCTTTTTATTAAGGCTGCAGCCTGGTGGTAAATAAAGTTACAATATCACTTACTTTTAATCCCTACACTTTAAATGTGTTTATCCCAGAGTTTCTCAAACTGCAGTATTCCCAACAAGTCAGCATGGGTTTGCACAGCAATGTGAGCAGCAGCTAAACCCGGAGTGAATATAAATGGTGTTCACATTTCCTGTGCAGGCCTGATCTGATTTTTATAATTGGTGGTCCTATTCCCTTAAGTAGCTGGTGGTTCAGCACAGATCACAAGCTGCAGTCTAAGGTAGGCAAACAATAAAAAAATAGGATGCTGACAATTTTACAGAATATGTCACCTTTCACATGGGAAGTCAAGCAGCATGCCTCTTTTTTGATTCCCACAATTTTGTAAGGTAGGTTGGGATGAGACATGGCTGAACTAAAATGACCTAGTCCACACTGCACTACATCAGGCTTAAATTAAATTAAATCCAATCCTCCCCTAAAATTAAACTCCCTCCTCCCATCCAAGAAAAACTTCTGGTGCTGCTCCCATTCATCACACAGGTCCACTTGTATATCACTGCAGCCTTCACCAGTCACCTTGCCTTACAAATTGATATTGATTTTGAAACTTACCCAAAGGAACAGGATGGAAATCCTCTACATGAGCTTCGTCCTGTGTAAGAATAGTTTGGCTCGCTGCTCCTGTGTTTGTAGCATCGTCTTTTATAACCCTGATCCAGAAAAAAAGGGAAGGAATTTCCAGGCAGCCCTACATCTGCATGATCTCAATATGTTTCAGCAATTAATCACTCCTATAGGTCAAATCAGGTCACCTTGCAGAAGCGTCCTTATTTTCATATATATGACAAGTTTACTTCCCCCAAAAAAACCCATTTTTTTTTCTCAAGTTATTCCATATAAGGTCATATACACTTCCTATTCTCGGTAACGAAATGACCTCTGTGCTCAGTGCTTATGGCAGCCAGTGGATGAGGGCAGGAAGGGATTTACATGCAAGCCATATTTTCTCTTCCTCATTTTAGGTTCATGCAGAACTTACGGCACCCTCGAGAACATTGTGGGCCTTTCATGAGTACTGAGAACAATGGAATGCTAATTCATCAAAAGTTCCCTCTAGCTTTGAGATGTTCATTCAATTCTACAATTTTGTTTTTTAATTGACTTATGTGGGGAATGTATGGTTGAGTGGCTGTGTATGTGTGAGAGGATTGAGAGCACACCCTGGTGCCTCCTCCACTGAGTGCTTTGCAGAAGTGGTAGGGGGGCCAGGCTTACCTCCCGTCCCGGAATGAATGATACGAATTGCCTGCCGGATGGTGCGGCTGTGGGAGGGGATATGGGGTCTACAGGTGCGGGGGTGGGCCGGAGCATTACGGTCACTATGGGGAGAGGCAGGTATGACGGGAACTTTAGGGCTAGCCATTACCGGGGAAGGAGGGTTCGCTACGTCACAGAGATCCCTCCTTCCGGCCCTGTTAGTTCCACTCCAGGGCCAGATGGCGAGAACTGTCAGGGCCCTGGTCTCAGGCTGTTGTTGCTAAATGCCAGGTCTGTGGTTCACAAAGCTCCCCTTGTCCGGGACCTAATTTTAGACGAGGGGGCAGACCTGGCATGTATTACTGAAACCTGGTTGGGCCCAGAGGGAGGAGTCCCCCTCACTGAAATGTGCCCAGAAGGATTTCAGGTGCTTCATCAGCCGCGACCCCAGAGAAGGGGTAGGGGAGTGGCTGTCATCGTCCAAAGGTCTTTAGTCCCTCGTAGGATCCCTGCTCCGGAGCTTGTCGGGTGTGAGTCCCTGTTGATGAAATTGGACCTTGGTGGTCAAGTGGGTTTGTTGCTAATGTACCTACCTCCCAACAGCATTGCAACAGCCCTCCCCTCGCTCCTCGAGTCAATAGCCGAGTTGGCGGTAGAGTTCCCCAGGCTTATGGTTCTGGGGGATTTCAACCTGCCTACACTTGGTGAACGCTCTGACGGGGCACAGGAGTTCATGGCTTCCATGACAGCCATGGACTTGACCCAAGTAATTCGGGGTTCAACTCATTCAGCGGGTCACACGCTTGACCTCATATTCCTTTTGGAGCAGTGGAGATGTGATCTAGAATTGAAGGGCATTAAAACCTTGCCCTTGTCATGGTCTGATCACTTCCTACTGAGGCTTGACTTTCGGAAACCAATCCCCCACTGTAGGGAGGGGGAACCGATTAGGTGGTTCCGCCCCAGGCGCCTGATGGACCCTATGGGATTTCAGACGGCGCTTGGAGAAATACCTGACACTATCATCCACAACCCGGTGGAGTCCTTAGTCGCTGCATGGAATACAGCGGCAGCGGGGGCTCTAAACCAGATTGCGCCTTTGCGACCTCTCCGAGGCAGCGGATCCAGGAGGGCCCCTTGGTTTACCAAGGAACTCCGGGAGATGAAGCGCCAAAAGAGACGCCTAGAGCGCCGCTGGAGGCCCAGTGAATCTGAGTCAGACCGAGCACTGATGAGAGCCTTTATCAGAGCCTATCTCGTGGCTCGCATTTTGCCGCCCTTATTGCATCCGCTGAATTGTGCCCAGCCGCCTTGTTTAGAATAACCCGCTCCCTCTTGAAAGGGAGGGACGCGGATGACCCTTTACAAGGCAGAGCTGAGGAATTTGTTCAGTATTTAACGGATAAAGTCGCTCGGATTCGGACAGAGCTGGACTCCAATTGCACGGTACCAGCCGAGGTACTGGGGGAAGGTCTTGAGCATACTTTATGGATTGAGTTTCAACCTGCTTCTCCTGAGGAAGTGGACAAGGCCATGGGAGCGGTGAGTGCCTCCACTTGTATACCGGACCCGTGCCCCTCCTGGCTGGTCTCGACCAGCAGGGAGGTGACACGTGGCTGGATCCGGACGATTGTTAACACCTCTCTCCGGGAGGGAATTTTCCCGCTCCTCCTAAAGGATGCGGTGGTGAGGCCCCTCCTGAAGAAACCGTCTTTGGACCCAGCCATTTTGAGCAACTATCGTCCAATCTCCAACCTTCCCTTTGTTTGGTCGCGCTGATTGATGATCTCTGGCGAGCCAGGGATAGGGGTCACCCCTCTATCCTTGTGCTCCTTGACCTCTCAGCGGCCTTCGATACCATCGACCATGGTATCCTTCTGCGACGGTTGTGAGAGGTGGGAGTGGGAGGCACTGTTCTTCGGTGGTTCTCCTCCTACCTCTCAGACAGGTCGCAGTCGGTGTTGGTCGGAGAGCAGAGGTCGACCCCAAGGCCCCTCAACTATGGGGTGCCGCAGGGCTCGGTCCTGTCCCCCCTCCTATTTAACATCTACATGAAGCCGCTGGGTGAGATCATGCGCCGGCACGGGATTAAGTACCACCAATACGCGGATGATACGCAGCTGTATCTGTCCGCCCCGTGCCAACTCAGCGAAGCAGTAGAAGTGATGTACCAGTGCCTGGAGGCTGTTACGATCTGGATGGGAGCAAACAAATTGGCACTCAATCCAGACAAGACCGAGTGGCTTCTGATGTTCCCTCCCAAAGATTGGCCAACTATTCCATCTCTCAGGCTGGGGGGTGAAATTATACGCCCCTCAGAGAGGGTCCGCAATTTGGGAGTCCTCCTGGATCCTCAGCTGACTTTAGAACATCACTTGTCGGCTGTGACCAGGGGGACCTTTGCCCAGGTTTGCCTGGTGCACCAATTGCGACCCTACCTGGATCGGGAGGCTCTTCAGACAGTCACTCACGCCCTTGTGACCTCAAGACTGGATTATTGTAATGCGCTCTACATTGGGCTGCCCTTAAAGAGCGTTCGAAGACTTCAGTTAGTCCAGAATGCAGCCGCACGAGCAATTGTGGGTGCACCTAGGTACACCCACATCACACCTATCCTCCGCGAGCTGCACTGGCTACCCATTAGTCTCCGGACCCGCTTCAAGGTGCTGGTTGTAACCTATAAAGCCCTACATGGCATCAGACCTGGGTACCTGAGAGACCGCCTCCTGCCGATTACCTCCCTCAGACCGATCAGATCTCACAGGTTAGGTCTCCTCCGGATTCCATCTGCCAGCCAATGTTGGCTGGCGACCTCCCGGGGGAGAGCCTTCTCTGTTGCAGCTCCAGCCCTCTGGAATGACCTCCCCGTGAAGATCCGGACCCTTACTACCCTCCCGGCCTTCCGCAAAGTCACCAAGTCCTGGCTGCTCCAGCAGGCCGGGGGGCTTGTGAAACATCCAGCCCCACGGAAATTGTGAATGTTGTGTTTTTAAAGTGTTGTCTCTGTCTTTGTCTATTTATCCCCTTTCCCTTGTCTATTGTGAGCCGCCCGGAGTCCTTCGGGAGTGGGCGGCATACAAGACAAATAAATAATACAATACTGTAAAAGTTATGACATCTCAGCACTTATGGTGGTGCTTCAGATGTACTTCATAAAAGGAGCTCTGGAACATTAACGTAAGAGCTTTCTGCCTTGCTTTAAAGCAGCCTCATCCTTTCTTGGGAACGGCTATGGAATCCTAGGAAGAGACACAGCTGCTTTAAAAAGCTGTAGAATTGGAATAGAATCCAAAGCTCTGCACAGCCCTGTTACAGAGAACATCAGAGCTAGGGCCCTTTGCAGGGGCTTGAGAAGGAGGTTGATGTGAAAAATATCAAGATGGTCATGACCTTGCAATCAAAGCCTGTGTCTAAAAAAAACAGATGAGGCTTCCATCTCCTGGCAGCAATCATCATCTTGACTTTTGTTAACCTCTTCTGCAGACTTGCCTAAACATTTTTATGTTTATATCAAGACAGCAATTAGAACATTACATGAATATATGGTTCTTCCTTACAGTATTTCCTGTACCTGTGACACAAACATGTCACAAAAATCTTTTTTTTTTCTACCAGGTTTACATTCCCTTTGGGTCATTCCCAGCATGTATCTCAGGCTACTTAAAATTGTGCTTAGCCATTTCCCTTCTGAAATAGTGTTTCCTCTTATTCCAGTACCAATGGCCCCTTTATGTAGAGAGATGGGGAATCAGACAAGCAGTTTCAAGTATCTGTAGGCAAACCTTGGACCCAATGAAGGAGTAGATTTGTTTATATATTCATACTTGCCCTTTTAAGTTCAGGGACCAAACTTTAAAATCAACATATTAGTTTCCTTTGAAGCTTCAGTCTGTTATACTATTAAATCAAATATTCACAAACAACTAGAAATAAGCCTCTTATCTTTAGCACACTTTCCAAAGAATGCTGCATCCCTGTTCAGAAATAACCCAGCAGGTAAGAGACACAGAAAAGTTGTTGCAAGCAGAGGCATCTTAGAGACTTTACTAAGTTCCCTCAATTCCTGTTTTTAATCCACCAACTTCAGTGATGGTGAGTCAGATACCTCTAAGCATCATCTAAACTTGTCCCATCCTATTTTAAGAAGAGTAATTGTTGATTGCTTTCCTACCAAAGGTAAAACCAAGATAATCCTCCTGCAAGTTAGCCTGCAATAAATAAATAAAAATAGAACATAATTAAGACAGGAAAGAGACTCTAAAATTATGTGTAATGAACGTGAAAGGGACACCCCATAGCAACTAAGAAAGTTGTAATGTGCTTGGAAAAATGAGCAATATATACTAAGTTGTAGATCATAATGTGGAAAGTAAATTGCAATTCTGTGTCTGATTCACATTGAAGCATATTAAACTACCATAGCAGCCACACATTTGAAACATGTAACAGCATACCCTACTGCATTTTTGGTCTCAGTTCAGCCTCTATATCTAGTCCATCACCTGGGTTTTTTTCCTCTTGCTTATGGTTGACAAAAGCTCTTATAGTAAATATTCTAATTTGGTGACAGATCTATCAACCCGAAATAATATACTTCTTAAAGCTGGTATCAGGTTCTCAATCGCCATCTAGTGCCTGGGTGATGTAACAGTAAACTTGATTCAAGAGCTCACTTCTTTATACCAAAACATCAAGTCTGGTATTACCATTTCTGACTTGTATGTTTTATGAAAAGGTGCAAGTTTTCACCAGTTATAGCTCACTTCATCAAATGCACAGATGCCTTTTAATAAAATGTTAGTGGAAAAAAGTGCTACCAGACTTGATTTTCTTTTGCCACCAGAGACTAACAGTGCTCTCTTAATTCCAAGAAAGCTTAATCCAGTTCAATGCATTACTATAGGGGTGTCAAACTTGTGTCGTAACGGTGTTGTCACATGATGTATCGTGACTTTTTCCCCTTTGCTAAACCAGGTGTGGCCAGCACGTGACACATCCGGCCTGCGGGCCACAAGTTTCACACCCCTGCATTACTATGAGAGTGACCTTGTGGCAAGATGGGCAGCCAAACTTTTTAATTAATACATAAGGCAAACATCTTATATTCACCCACTTTGATGTACGCATGAAATAAAAATCATGGATGCATTTTTTCAAACTTTTTTTTTATACTACTACTACTGCTTTCTAGTGAGAAACATGAAATCTCTGAGCTCAGTTTACACTTGCCTTCAAAGGGCAACAAATAGTTGTTCCTTCCAATCTGAAAGGCAAATGGGCCCCAGTGAGAGACACCTGCTGACACAAGCAGTTTCAACTCCACCTAACACAGAAAGCTGGTCTGCAAATCACAGAGATTGCAAATATCTGGCCCAGGTGTGTTATTTAATCCCCTTTCCCACCACCTCCACCTCCCTTTTTCTGTAATGTCCTGCTTAAGTTCTGAACATTAAAAAAAATACTTTCGGGTCAATAAAGAAATTAGCACATTATGAATTTAGAAGGTTCCCCCCACCACCAATGGATCAATACAGACCGCAACACTTTATTGGTGAAGTGGTACTACAGCTTACAACCACAACTGAGCCCAAGAAAGCTTGAGAAATTCATTAACTGAGTTTTGCCCCATTTTACAACTTTTCTTGCCACAACTGTTAAGTGAACCACTGCAGTTTATAAATTAGTAACCTGCTTTGCTAAGCGAATCTGGCTTCCCCATTGACTTTGCTTGTCAGAAGTGATCACATGACCTTGAGGCACGGCAAGGTTGCCAAGCGGCTGAATTTCGATCACGTGATCACGGGGAATGCTGCAAAGGTCCTAAGGGTGAAAACCAGACATAAGTGCCACTGTAACTCTGAATGGCCACTAAACGAACTGTTGTAAATCGAGGACGATCTGTCCTGCTAGGCTTCAGAAGAAAAGCGGTGAAGAATTCGAGTTCAGAAGAAACACGCGTGGACCCCAACGGAGCCGAAGCCTCTCCTCCCAAGAGGCAGGTCTTATTTTCTCTCTCATCCTTGCCGATGCCAGGGCTGCAGCTGCCCAGAGTGGAGGCGGCAAAAGTCTCATGGAGGCGCTGCTAGAGAAACTGCGGACAGGCTTTCCCGCACGGCTTCGTCAAATTGCGCCACTGGGAAAGCCCCACGCTACCCATTCCCAGCACCGCCCTCCGGAAACGCAAGCTTCGCTCTACATCCACGTGAGTTAGATTTCAGACCAGGAGAACGCGAGCGAAACCCACTGCGCATGCGCCAATTGGGGGACGTATGCGGGGGGGGAGGTTTCCGCGGACACGCGCTGCGCTGCACGTTCCCTGCCTCTGCAGCCGAGCTCGTGCGCAGAGGTTCCGCTACCCGCCTCCTTCCTGCCTTCTGCTTGCTTGTGCCGAGGCTTAGAAGGTCTGAGAGCGTTCTGCGCATGCGCTTCTGCAACCCGTGATTTGTTTATTCTTCTAACTGGCGATGGGTGGAAAAGTTTCTCGAATTTTGGCGGGGTGACGGTCCTGTTTTTCTTTGCTCGATGTTGTAGGCCAGATGTTTCAGTTGCATAAAGCAGTTTTGAGAGGAGCACTTAAACCAGGGCCCCCCAAACTTGGCAACTTTAAGACTTGTGGACTTCAACTCCCAGAATTCTCCAGCCAGCATAGGGCTGGGAGTTGAAGTCCACAAGTCTTAAAGTTGCCAAGTTTGAAGACCTCTGACTTAAACTGTCAAACAGGAACGGGTGTCACAAAAAGACACTTTTGAAAAAGCATTATTCTTAAAATCTTTTTTTAAAAGATTGGAATTTGTGTAATTGTAAAAAGCACTCTGAGGATAAAGATGTAAATTGCGTTTTAATCTGATGGCTGTCAATCCCAGTTGCTTTTTCAAAAGGCAACTGCACTTTCTTTCTTCTTGAAGACGTTTTGCTTCTCATCCAAGAAGTTTCTTCAGTGAAGAAACCTTTTCAAGGAAAAACGAAGCCCAGTTGCCTTTTGAAAAAGGTCCTAATCTCCTTAGACATGATGGATGTCAAAGCTTTAGTCATCAGTGCAGGTAAACTGCCATTGTTAAAAATGGGGCCAGCAGCACAATGGAAACTTGCTGCACACCTGATCTGTAATCTCTAATTACTATTGCACAAATTAATGGGAGCATGGTAATTTCTACATAGATATGAATCGAGCATTCGGGAATTTCTACATAGGTATCAACCATGCAGGAAATGCTGCAACTTCCCTAACAAAATTTGACATCAAAAGTAGATCCTGACCCAGCTATATTCTTAACAAAAAATACTCAAAACCTCAGTGAGGAAATACTGTAAAAGAGGAAACATAATAAGCAAGTTGCAAAACAGAGACTCGGATGCTGGCAATGGGAGAAGGGAACCCAACATCCGTTTTGTCAGACTAACATTTGAGAAATTCTGCAAAATAGAGTTGATTTATGTCAGCATTATGTATAGGTAAAAGTGATTGCAAGAGCAATACTTTTAAAAATAAATGCTCAAAGCTGTAATGGCTCCCTAGAATTTCAAGCTTTTGTTAGTCAAATAAATTTTTCCTCAAATCAGTCCCAATGGGCTAGATTTCAAAAAAGTTCTTGATTAAATGTAGACCAGTGGTAGTCAACCTGGTCCCTACCGCCCACTAGTGGGCATTCCAGCTTTCATGGTGGGCGGTAGGGGTTTGCTGTAACTCTGCTTTATACATTTTATAAAATAAAGTTACTTCCCTACTTTATAAATCACCATTACTGTGGAACCGGCGGGCGGTTAGAAAATTTTACTACTAAAAGATACAAAAGTGGGCGGTAGGTATAAAAAGGTTGACTACCCCTGATGTAGACACTCATGGATTCCAATGAAGAGCTTTCAATGAAGCTATGGGTGCTCCAAAAAGAAGAGATTGGACAATCATTTGTCTGAAATGGTATTAGGGTCTCCTGCCTGAGCAGGGGATTGGACTAGAAGACCTCCAAGGTCCCCTCCAATTCTTATCCTGCTTCCATGAAGAAACTGTTGAGATCAATGAGGTCAACTCTGTTAAGAGTAACCAGTAAGGAATTGTGTTCCAAGTAAGACAATTTTCCCAACAGATTCCTCCATTTTCTCTTCCAAAGCCATGGGGAAATCCTCTTCAGCTGTTCAGATACCTGCATTTGTTGTGTTTGTTATACTGTCATTATAATGATGATAAATCTCTTAAAGAACAAGTAAGTTCTTTAAGCACTACACATTTATTTAGTTATGGATTGAACTCTGTGAGAACTAATATGTAGCTGTCCAGAGTTGCTGATTCAGTAAGATGGCAGAATTAAAATAATAATAATAAATAATAGTAATTTTATTCCATAATACAATTTAGCAGAAGAGCTGGAGACATATATGTGACAAAAACAAATCTTAGAGGAGTGGAAACATGTTAGTAAAATAACATTTTAAATAAGGGCTGTGCATAAGCGGACTAATGTGCCTACCGTCCCTGTCCTAACAACCCCATTTATTCATATCCATTTTATATATTCATAATCTTGTATGTACTTATATCTATTATCTTATACACACTTGACAAAACAAATAAATAAAATAAAACAGAAGTGTCAGGTTGTCAGTAAGTTTTATGAAAATGACTATGGCAACATATCTGATATATTTCTATTAAGACAACTCTTTTCTGAAATACAGTAACAGTAGAAGGGCAGGGAAGCAACTTTAGGTTTGCTAATTATGAATATGATTATATCATCGATTATCTATGCATATGTATGACTGTATCATTTTCTCCTTTCCTGAAATAAGAGTGTATCCTTTTATCTGAGCCCCTCTCATTATTTTCTTGAGAGAATTACTCCATTTATTTAACAGTGTGACTGTTGAATAAATAAATACTGCAGTGAGCCTTGATTATTAGGTTTTGGGTCCTGCATTTGATTCCACAAAAACTAAAGACTTATTGTCTTAATAGAAATGTATCAGTTATGTTACCATTGAAATTTTGATAAAGCTTGCTGACAACCAGGTACTTCAAAGTTGCCAGAATTAACACATATTAGCACAACCCTATATTTCTATTTTGCTAACATATTCCCACTCCCCTTAGATTTTGTTTTCCTCACAAATAACAAGTTGTAAATTTTGTGTTGAGGAAAGAAAATCAGTAGTAAACTCTAGAGGGCATTGTAATTAGCATTTTATTTCAAGCTCTTAGGAAAAAGCCTTTCAATTGGTTGAATGTTAGCTTTTCCTTCTCTCTCACTATCAAGATTATATCTCTGGGGTTTTTTGTTAAGTATTAAATTACAACATACACGACATGGCTATTTTAAATCAGCTTTTAAAGTATATTGTAACTTTTTTTGCATTTTTAATAGTTTTAGTCTCCTCATTTACTGTATATACTACTTGAAGATGTTAACATACAAGGGTGAAACATTAAAAAATTGAAACAGTAAGTATGAGGATGGAGCATGGTGCTAAGTATTACTATTTGGATGGGAAAATCCTAGCTAAAGGGAGACTATCTTTATGCTTGGATGGCATTTATCAACTGAAACTAATTTATTGTGGAGCCGGGGTTTTATATAATAAGTTAGCATTTTGAATTGTTATCACAATGTTTTAAAATGCTGGGCATCAGAATGTCTTGTGGCATAAAGCTATTTAAATCTTTACATGTCAGGGTAGTTTTAAATAATTTCTTTTGTGTGTAGATCCATCTTGCTTGGCGATAACTAATGACAGCATAATACCGTTGGCTAAGGATATAAGAAAGCTCCCCTAAAAATGTTTGAATAAAATATCTCTTGTCATTTTGGTTCCTTAGTGGCCTTACTGTGAGAAACGCTGCAGTTACTGTAACTTCAACAAATATATTCCCCGAAATCTGGATGAGCTTAGAATGAAGAACTGCCTCATTCAAGAGGCCCAGACTTTGATCCAGCTAAGCAAAGTTCAGAGGTAAATGATACAACAAAGAGTAAAAAGGATTTGAAAGTCTCCAAATTTATCCTTTAGATTTTTAATTAAATGAAGATTCCCCCCACCCCCATCTGAATCATTCATCTGTTTTACAAGTCAGTACTTTCCATGCAAAACACTGCAATTTTCCAAAATTCTTAAATATAGCACCAAGGAGACTTACTTATTCACTTGTCAAATTTGTATAGCCACATATCTCACAAATATGACAATAAAACCAACAATTAAAAACAACTCAAAAATAACCTCTAAAAACAATTCAATATAAATAAGACCACAAAAAATGGATCAGCATGTTGCACATAATACATCTACCTCATGTGGGCTAGGCTCCCTATTTCCATGAGCTCCTCAAGCTAATGGGGGTATTTTTAAAATTAAATTTTATTGAATAATTTTATACATTGGTAAAATGTATACAAATTCAAGAAACAGAAGAGTAAAGGAAAGTGGTAAATAGATTTTTTTAAAAGTATAAAGAAGTAGTTTCCAGTCTTCTTTATGGCAGTTACAAATACATTTATCTTCTATCTACTTTTTTTAAGGTTATATCATAATTCCCTTCTTCACATATTTTTTGCTTTCTAATCATAAAATCCATTGATCACCAATTCATTTTTCCCATTTTCAACAAGAAGGCGTAAAGTGTTTCCAGTCACTGATAAATGTAGTTGTCTTTTCACTAAACAAAGTTCAATTTTGCCATTACTACAAATTATCTTCCCCAATCATTCCTCCAGTGTAGATATTTCCAATTGTTTTCATCTTTGTGCAAATAATAATAATTTTGCTTCAGTTGCCATATATAAAAACAAATCTTCCATTAGCCTTTTCTAATTGACTGTCTATAAATCTCAACAAAAAACAGGGCTTCAGTTCAATATTAAATCTTTTAAATAAAGATTTAAATAAATCTTTTAGATCACTGTAAGTAGTTGGGTTCACCACATTTTGAATTAACAATATGTTAACCATTTCTCTTTACCTGCTGTTTCTGTTCTACAAAACAGTTCCTGTGCTGAAAATAAGAAGTCCTCCAGCACAGCCTGCTGCTTATATTTATTCCTTATTTTCAATATGCCATTCTTAACATAATTATTTTTTAAATCTACACTAACCAGGTTTTGAGAGTTTTACAGTAATCCAGTGTAGATGTTAAATAAATTATGTGTCAGCCATGTTTGATCTCATCTGGAATTCAGATAGAGTTAATGTGCCTAAAACCACATGTCATCTTCCAGATAAAAAGCTGAATCCAGAAGTGGCGCAGATTGATTTATCCTGATTAGTCAGTGAGAGTTCTTCCCCATTGAAAGCAATTGAAATTCTATTCTCAAATCCAGAAGCACATCTTTTTTGTTTGGATTGAATTTCAATTTATTTGTCTTCACCCAGATGATTATTGCCACCTGACACCTATTCAGGATATTGACAATATTTGGATATTCATCTAAAGATAGATGGAAAAGAGAAATAATCATATTTACTTGCCAATGACAATGGAGCCCAAATATCTTTATTCTCTCCCAACAATTTTGTTTAAATGTTTAATACAGAGGGTGATATTTATTCATGCAGCCCAGTGTTCCCTCGGCTGAACACATTTCTCCTATCTTCACTTCCTGAAACTGACTTCAAGGAAAGGCTAGAACTATGATAAAATTGTGCCAAGGGGACACATATACTACAGGGGGATTATTAAGATCTTCTATAACCAAAGAATCCAAATCACAGCAAATGCAAAGAATGTTATTCACAAAATGTCTTAATAGTCTTCAGTAGCAACCAAGTTATTTTTCTTAGCTTTACTAGATCCTTGATATAAATAGTCTTGTAAGTCTTTAAACAGATGCCTTTAGGGGGTTCATTTGATCCTTGTATACTATTTCTTTACTATTGTCAAACTGATGACATAGCCTTAATAATAATGCTAAGCTGTGCTTATTTGGATTTGTTTCACATTGAGATGAATCCAAAGAAATCCTGTGTTTCTGTTCTTGAAATAGAGTGTTCACATTCAAAACAGTGGCTCAGTTTCAAACACTTCCAAAATGATCAGAACATCCCATTTTAAAATTAAGATTGGTATCTTGCAGAGCATTTGTCTTGAAATGGTTCAGAGTGTTTTTATATACACCTAAAATATATAAAGAATATTAGAGGACAGAATGGAACTCCTCATTTCTACCACTTGCTCTCATGTGAAGCTGAGAAAATAGGGAGAGGACCATCAATTCAAATAATCCTGTCTTCTTTTTTGACTATAGAATCACTTCTGTATTCTTTGGTGGGGGAACACCAAGCTTAGCCAGCCCACTCACCATTGATGCTATCCTGGACACTGTCTCCCAATGTGTGCATTTAGCAGAAGGCGCTGAAGTTACTTTGGAAGCAAACCCTGCTTCAGCAGACACCCTCCGCCTTTCTGAGTTCCAGAAAGCTGGTGTGAACCGCCTCTCCATTGGTATTCAGGTGAGAAGTCAGGAGCATTGCTTTTAAGACTGTATTAGTCATCATCCACTTACAATACTAGAATAATAAATTTAAAAGCATACTTAAAATAATCTGGACTAACGTTAAGCAAGTTTACTCACATGGGATTGCAGAAAGGTACCAAAATATACCAGTTTTTTCTGCTCCACTGATCAGTTTCTTCTTTCCTTCCTCCATCCATCCATCCCATATATGTTTTTAGACTACAATGTGATAAGCAGAAAGTAAGAACTGTCAACTACTAGAGTTATAAATTTAAAAAGCCCATTCATATGCTGTAGGGGAATAAAAACCCAAGATCATGGTCAACCTGACTTATGGGAAATTGCTTCCTAGTTTTAATGAGTTTTTATAATTAAAGTACGTAGAATTTGACATTGAGCATAACAAACAGAAGCTTGATTGAGTGTTTTAGCTGGAATAGCAGCATGGAAGAAAGATTTAGATATATTTTTCTATTCTGGTCAGCATATTAATAGGTTGCTCTTTTCTATGTAAAGTATAATTTGGTTAACAATTTATCCTGTATAATCCTTAAAAATCTTTTTTAACTTGCTACTTACAGGCAAACATACATTATATGTATCATATATCTATACATTATATGCAGATATTTGCATTTTGAGCATATATCAATACACTGTGTACCACTGAGTTAGTATTGGGACATTGACAGTAGTCTTTGGGATTGCAAGGTAATTTCTAAATTATAGTCCTCGATTTATGACCAGTTGTTTAATGACCATTCTGTTCACAGTCACAACAGCTTCAGAAAAGATTATTTACTTTTTGAACATGCATGGGGCTGATGTAAATCAGATTATTTTTCTTTTTTTACACCTTCAATTTCTTTGGCTTCCTATTTCTAGTCCCTTTGTGCTTGCATAACAACAAAAGGGAACTACATAGCGGCTGTGCGAGTATGCAAGCTTTTTACAAGATTTTATTTCTTTTTTTCTTACTTACCATAATCCTAATTCTCCCACAACATACTTGTTTCTTTTTTCTTCAGTTGTAAAGAGTCAAGAATATTCATGATTTTTATTTCCTTCTGTGTAGTCATTTGACAATGCAGAACTCAAGCTTCTTGGAAGGAACCACACAGCTTGTGATGCTTTGAGAACTTTAGAAGAAGCCAAGAAACTCTTTCCAGGGCGTACATCTTTTGACTTAATATTTGGTCTCCCAGGACAGACTGTTACTTCCTGGATCCAAGGTTTGGAGAAAGCACTTGCAGTATGCGATGACCATATATCCCTTTACCAGTTGACTCTAGAAAGAGGCACATCTCTCTTCAAGCAGGTTCATCAGGGCTTTCTGCCCACAACCAATGTGGATGTAGTAGCAGAAATGTATGAGTGTGCACGTCATATTCTACAAAATTCAGGTTTTCACCAGTATGAAGTCTCCAATTTTTCAAAGAATGTAAGTCTTTTCCTCTAGCTAAACCTTGTGCCATACAACTCAGTAAAAGGAAGCAGGCCAAAGAAACTTAGAAGGTTCTGGTAATGAAATAGGATCCCCCGCCCCTCTCTCTCGCTGTATTAGAAAGATAATACAAATGTGTTCCTTCTGCCGATGTGAAAGGAATATGATTTCAGAATTTTTCACAATACTGTAGTATTACCTGTCCAACTGAGTAAGATCCAAGCCTTACTGTGATCTCAGGAGAGAATGCTGAAAAAGTTAGAAACAAAAAAAAGAGTATGCTTAAAAATAAAAATGCTATATTCTGTATTCTATTTTGCTTTGCACATTGAATTACAGTGGAGGCCTGTGAGAAGACTTTCCTTCCTCCTCCCTGGCCTTCCCCCTTTTTCTTCTAAGTAAGAAAAGTCTCCTAAATGACTATTAAACCCAATGAGGTGCCATATGGTTTTTTTTAGAAAGCCACTCCTTAAAAGTTGTTTCTTTAATATAATGGAACAGTTGTGTGCAGACTTGTAGTTCCTTAGCATTAATTTATTTGTTTGTTTGTTTACATAGGGGGCATTTAGTACTCACAACCTCTCCTACTGGCAAGGGAGCCAATATATTGGCATTGGACCAGGTAAACCTATTTGGGGAGATGGTGGGCCTTGAGTTGGTTCCAGTACAATGTACTGAAGTACCATTTCAACTATGGCTTGGTTTTTTTAAAAAATAAATAAGAGGAGATTGGAAAGTAAGCGCTCCTCAGCTAAAAATGATGTTGCTAAGCAGCTGCCTAGTGATTCCTTCTCATATAAACACTAAATGGTGCCATAGGTTGTTCAGAACAATCTTCTTTCTCAGGAGCCCATGGGCGATTTGTACCATGGGGGGATGGTAAGATCCATCGAGAGGCAAGAATACAGACTTTGGAACCTGATATATGGATGAAAGAAGTATTGGCCTTTGGACATGGGACTCGGAAACGGACTCCATTCAGGAAACTAGATATGTATGTAAGAAGATATGCAGATAGGCTCTTCTTTATCCTTCCCTTTCTTTAAGCATTAGTGATATTCCTGAAAACTCAGTCTTATTAATAAGTGCATGAGCCATCATTTTATATCCTACATTGCATCCATAATATTGGTGGAGTGGTTAGAATGAAGTATTGCAGGCTGACTCTGCCCACAGCCAGGAATTCGATCCTGTTTGGCTCAAGGTTAACTCAGCATTTCATTCTTCCGAGGTCGGTAAAATGAGGAGCCAGATTATTGTGGGCAGTATGATGACATTTGTAAACCATTCAGAGAGTGCTGTAAAGTACTATGGAGCACTATGTAAATCTAAGTGCTATTGCTACTGCTATTTTGAATCTGGAACATATTATATATTTAAATTCCAGTTTCCTTAAATTCAAAGTGCTAAATTACATATAAATCTTAGTCTGTACCTGCTTTTTGGAGCTATGTAAAATTTATCTTTCTCTCCAATCTACTTTTTTGCATGGCCTTTTTACTTTGCAACTCTGATTATGTTAGTGAAATCTTTTAAAACACCGAAAAGATGCTGTAGAAGGAACACTTGCCTGAAAAGTTTAATAAAAATATGATTGCTACCAGACATGCCATACCTACTTAATCTCTAATTTCGAGATAATAAAAATGTCCTTATAGAATTGTTGTAGAGCTCATTCAAAGCATACAAACACACACACACACACACACACACACACACACACACACACATGCACAGATAGACTTTTTGAAAGCAGTTGAGTACAGGTGCTGCCCTGATTAATATGTTAAAATCATTTGACTAGTTCCCTTTTCCCCCACTGTTCTTGGCACAAATATATGTTTATCAGAATTCTAATGGCTGTGTTGCTTCAAAGTTTGGGATCTTCCATTTGTCCCTTTTGCAGACTGGAGGAGGTTTTGATGCTGGGACTCCGTATGGATATAGGAATCACACACCAGGTATAGTTCTCATATTTCCGTGTGATGGCTGTTCATGTTTGAAATGTTTGAAACATTTATTGTCATAATTCCAGAGCGCTCAGGTAGAATGATTTTGAAGACGTGGCTCATTCCTCATTCTTTCTCTGTATTGTATGCCTTTTAAGTTAATTGTAATTGTATCGCTTAACAATGGAAATTCCAATTCCAATTGTTGCCATAACTCAAGGACTACTTATAGTTAATGCTAGAGATAGCAGAAGAGTAAATAGCACATAACCCTTGTTTTAAAAACATGACTTTGATTACTAAATATTCATAGACAGTAAGAGATCCTCCTGAAATTTCCAGTAAACATGAGCTTGGATTTTAAGACCTACATATCTCTGCTCAGTTTTTTTTTAATGCTAGTTTATTTTTGTAAAATAGGAATTGTTCAATGATCTATCAAAGATGGGACCAAAAGTGACAATTGACTTAAAGCTGTTACTAAAAAAAGAGCATTTCAAGCATTTGCAGTATTTCAAGTGATGTTCTGCTAAGCCTATCTTGCAAAAATTACAGGAAGCCTTCAACTTACAACCATTGTTTTAGTGACTGTTCAAAGTTACAACAACATGGAAAAGAGACTTATGACCATTTCCCACACTTCAGAACCATTGTGGCATCCCCATGGTCATGTGATCAGAATTTGAATGCTTGGCAACTGGCACATATTTATGACGGTTGCAGTGTCCCAGGGTCATGGAATCAGCTTTTGTGGCCTTCTGACAAGCAAAGTCAATGGAGAAGCCAGATTCACTGAACAACAACTGCAGTGATTAAGGAATGTGGCAAGCAAGGTGGTGGACAAAATTGAACAACTGTCTTGCTTAGCAACCAAAATTTGGGCTCAATTGTGGTCTTAAATCGAGGACTACATGTATAGCAAAAAAACAAAGGTTTTAGATAGACAGTAATCCAAATTGTAGTGATGGATCCTAGTTAAATTTGAACTCTATACGTTTATTTTCAAAAGAGATTAAAATTCTGAGAAATTCATCCGGGTGACATTTTAAGAAACATATTTCCTAGCATCATTAGTGTTTACCTAGATTAGCCCCCAAATTAGTTCTTCAGTTGAAAAAAAATGTTTAAAAAAAACAGTTTTAAGGGTAGCTTTTTCTCTTTATAGCACTGGTTGCAGTTTGCCCCCAGTCTCGGTCTGTGGGATGTGTTTGGTGGAGCAGAGGAAGTCAAAGAGCTGGAAGAGCATGGGTTGCTTTTTCTGGATGGCAGGTAAGGGGGCTGAGGATTCACGTGCCTTAGGAAGAGAGTACTAGTGTATCTGGAGGAGGATCCAGCAGTAACACTTATTTCTTTTTGTAGGGGACTTAGGTGCTCTTGGAAGGGTCTGGCTGTGCTTGATTCTCTCCTGCTCATACTCCTGAAGCAGCTTCAAAAGGCCTGGATGGAAAGGGAAAAGAGTGAGAACTAGCTACCAATATAATTTTCATATTGGAAGTTAAAGAGCTTTCAGAGATGGTTTATAGTCTAGAAAATTGTTCCAATGCAAAGGTCACATCCCAAGAAATGAACGTCTCTTCAGTGAAGCCAATGAACTGATTGTTTTGTCATGCTACTGGATTCACGATTTGCTCTGAACTGAACAATTACTGCATCCCTGGCTTTTGTCTCTTTATACTAGGATGAAAAATTATCTATTATTCTAGTGTCATTGCGGCTTGTACTGGAAATAAATGAAGCATGAAATATCTTTACGCTGCATAAATAAATGGATTATACAGGAACAGGTTTTCATTAACTAGAATCTTCCACTTTTGTAAGTACTAAATAAAGGAATGTTCCTGAGGGAAGAATTGACCATGAAGATAATAAAAGATTTGTATGTTGTAAATACAGGGGCACTTCTCATACATTCAACTCAGTACAACTGGAATATCTTTGGGCTGTTGCTTACACACAAAAGCTACTAATGCTTCTAGCACAATAACTTGCCATACAACATTCCACTGCATTCATAATCCCAAATTTTCATTAACATTTGACCTGTTATACTCCCTATTGAAATTCCAAACTCTACCATAGGAACAGTCTGAATTAGTTCAAGCAGCCTGCTGTGCTGCTTCTGTTTATGATTAATTCCATGCAACCCATTCTTGATAATGCATTTACTGGAATTACTGGAATACAGGTACTCCTTGGGTTACAGTGGCAATTGGGAGTGGAATTTCAGTTGCTAAATGATGTCAGAAAGCACAATGTCACATGACCACATCATTTAGCGATGGCAATTGCTGCAGTCCTCATTATCATTGTTAAGTGAGGATTGGGACTTAAAGTGAACATCTCCTTGCAACTTCCAACACCTAAATTAGTGGGAAAGAAAGTTGAATGCCCCAGGCAGTTTGCAAACAGGTAACTGGTGGCTGCTACTGTGTGGGAGAGGGAGTGAAAGGGTGTATGGGTGGGCAAGGAGGCATGGTGCAAGTATGGCTTGGGGTGGCTGCTACTGGGTGTGGGAGGGTGGGCAATGATACATAAGTATCAGGGAGAGTGCAAATGGCCAGGGAGGTGCAGCACAAGTACAATGAGGCTCAGGGAGTGGACGTAATGGTGTGTCAGTAGCATGTAAGATACATAAATATAATTAATAAATGCCTTCTAATACTTTTGCTAATTGCTAAGCTTTCACCTGAAAACTAGGCTGAACAACCATGCAAATTCACCAACCTTTTTATTCGTTTTACTGTATCTTAATTGAGATCTGTGACCTCTTTTCCTCCCCTCTGATTTTAATAAAACTTTATAAATTGGATACTAAAATATGAATGCAAAACATTTTCTCCATGGTGGAACGTTTGGTCTCCAGAAAGGGAAACAGATGAATATTGCATATTGCCATCTGTGGAATCGTAGATAGCATTTAGTTTGATTATCTCCTACTTTAGAGTTTCTCAAACTTGGGTAAGGGCAGTGACACAAACTGAAAGGTTGGTTTCAAATATTATGTTAAGTTGGTGACGTGTGGTGAGCTTCATGGCAGGTGAGGCAAGCGCAAAAGCCCCGTCGAAGCCCCGGCGCCGCGTCCGCCATAGAGCGGAACCCTCACCGGCCATGAAGCTCACCGCACGTCACTGACTCCTTCCATGGGCTTACCGAAAGCTGCCACTGGCGCGGCCTTGTCTCCTATCTCCGGGCAGCCCGCTATGTCCCACGTTTCCATCTCGGCGCCGCCGCCCAAATCTCTTTCTCTTTCTCACAGATTTAGCCGTGCGCTCTGCCGCGGCTTCAGATGGGCCACTCTTTCGAAGAGCCCGCCGACTGACTCCACGTTATGTGGGAGGAGTCTTGTCAGATCGACGATGGATTGCTCTGGTCTAAAAGGCCTCCTCTCGGTCGGAAGGGAAAGAACGGCGTTCTTTACTCAGGCCTCATGAGGGGAAAAAACCCCAAGGCAGCACAAAAATGTTGTGGCCCAGCCCAGCAGAGCCTGGGAATCGCTTAAGAAAGCTTTCCATTAGTCGGGGACGCCCAAGCGGGGGTTGGAGGTGGGTGGGGAGGAAATGGAGTAGAGTTGGAGCCGTTTGCGGTTCTGGGTTTCCCAGGGGAAAGCAGGGCAGAGACCCAAGAGAGAGCATGGATAAGTTAAACCAGGGAAAGAAATTCTTTAGGCAGGGCTGCAATCCTAAACCTTTCACTTGGAGAGAATTTGTATCGCTTTAGTACGGAACATGGTGGCTCACGTGCTTAGGACGACGGGGTTGACAAGCAGCAAGCCAGTGGAGAGCCAAATGCCCGGCACGTTAGGAGAAACCCCCTTCTCCCTATCTGCCTTCCCACCTCAGCCACCTCCCCCTCCACCGATGCTAGGCGCTCCTCTCTCAGCCCGTCTCCCACTGCCAGCTATACAAGTTGCGGGGCTCTTCAAGTGCCTCGGAGGCTCCCCAAACCTACACAGCCAATTTCCTCTCCCTGCTTCAGAAAGATCTCCCCCAGACTTCTCCCGGTGGCTGCCTAACTGCGAGGAATGCTGGGAGTTGTAGTCACCCTCGCCAGACTGTTGGAAGCCTCCCTAGCTCTGGTGCTTTCTCCAAACGTGGCAGCAGGGCTTTAAAGGGCTCCCCCCTCCCCAGCCAGCCAGCCCACCCAGCCCATTCCTCCCCCTGCCACCACTGTGTCCAACAGGCCAGGCGTCTCGTGTTTATGGCGGACATAAACATGAGACGTCTGGCCTGTTGGGACACAGTGGCAAGAACGTCCCTGCCGCTGCCCCTTCCCTCTCTTCTCCGGGGAAAGTGGAGATGGAAGGGGGACTAGGAGGGAAGGGGTCGCTCCTCGGGATTCTCTAGCCAGCAGCCCCAGGAGACACCCCCTCAGAGAAGAATTGGGGCCACCAAAGCTCACCCACCTTTGAGATGCAAGAGACGGCAAGGCTTGCAGCGAAGGGAATCTGGACCCCGGGAAGGTTGGGGAGGAGTGAAGAGCGAGCCTCCTCCTTCTCCCCCACTCCTCTCTCCTCTGAAGCGCATCCTCCGAAATAACCCGCCCAACGTAAGCGTGCTCAACTGCAACAACAAGGCATGATTCGCTGCTCCCAGATCAAGAGGCGGGAGAATCAGTGCCTCCTTTGCATATGAAATGTTTTGCTTTTTAATCCTTTCTTAACTTTTAAAAGGCAAAAAATTCCTTATGCAAAAGAGGCCCCTAGTTCTCTCGCCTCCTCCTATAGTTAACACTAAGCAGACGCCAAGCCACTGTGACTTGGAATATGGTAGCAACTACCTTGGCTTTAATTATTTTTAAAAAAATCTTTAATATTCTTTCCTTTTCCTGAGGAGACTGGTGAGGCCCCGCCTCCCTTGCCTCTAGTGACTGCATGCCCCTGTGTTAAGTCATGGTTTGTTTAACAGACTATAGCCAAAAGCAATCAAATTATGTCATAATGTGAACAAGGCCAGATTGCAGTGTGCAGAGACTTCTAAGGAGTGATGCATAGAATCTATCGCTTGGAATTAGTGGAATTCTAAATATATTCTGCCAGATAATTTTCAGAAACTCAGTTTAAGGAATTAAAGATATTCTAATATGATTAATAATAATTGCTGTGGAACAATTTGATAACATTTCATTCATGTAATATTGTACAGTTGGACCATACGAAAGACTGAGCACCAAGGAATTGAAGCCTTTGAACTATGGTGCTAGAGAAGAGTCCTGCGAGTCCCTTGGATTGCAAGGCAATCAAACCGGTCAGTCCTGGAGGAGATCAACCCTGACTGCTCTTTAGAAGGCCAGATCCTGAAGATAAAAGTCAAATACTTTGGCCACCTAATGAGAAGGAAGGACTCACTGGAGAAGAGCCTAATGCTGGGAAAGATTGAGGGCAAAAGAAGAAGGTGACAACAGAGAATGAAGTGGTTGGATGGAGTCACTGAAGTAGTAGGTGTGAGCTTAAATGGGCTCCAGAGGATGGTAGAGGACAGGAAGGTCTGGAGGAATGTTGTCCATGGGGTCACGATGGGTCGGACACAGAGGTGGGTTCCTACCACTTCGCACCTATTCGGTAGAACCGGTTCGTCAAATCTACCGAACTGGTTAGAAGAGGTTCCACCAGTGGACCTGGAAAGCAGGCCACACCCACAGAAGAGGTTCCAAACTTTTTTGAAACCCACCACTGGTCGGACACAACTTCTCAACTAATAATAACAACAACAATATTGTACAGAACTTTATTTTTCCCTTCCCCTGCCAAACAACTCATTATCATTCTTTCTATGAAGTTCAGTTCTCTTAGGGAAGTCAATACACACTCTTACGGAATGACTGGGATTGATCACAACAGGAAGCAATATCCTATGAAGCCTCAGGAACATTGTCATGCACTTACCGTAACCTTGTTTTAACTCATATGATGCTTACTTCAATTAATCTCTGATGACAACTGGCATTTGCCCTATATAGAATTATTCACTCAAAATTTGCAAAAAGAAAATATGGAACAAAATGATATTACTCACAAGAAATAATTGCAAAATGGAACATAAAACTTCATATGTCCCACAGAATTTAGGTTTGATAAAGTAAATTAGCATTTCCTTATATTAAAATAAAACATTTTAAAGCATAAGAGCAAATATATTCCAAACTACAATACTTCAAGGGACATTCATAATTTAAATGCAGTATTTGTTAGCAAGTGCCCACCTTAAATTATGCAATAATTATAGATAGTATAGAATATTGATGCATTATGTAATTAAATCAGCAATTTCCATACTGTAAATAATTAAGAAAAGTGCAGGAAAGAAAAGTTGGGCTAAAGATAAAGCAGGCAAATATTGATACGACCTCAGTTACAATGTCAGTGTAAAGTTAAACATTTTAAGAAGATCATGTAAACATTATTTCAAGGTGCAAGAAAAATTTAAATTTTAGCTACACTTATTTTTGGAACTTACCAGTAGTAAGAAAAATGGTAAATCCATCTCTGTAAGGAGAAGAGGACATTTTGCTAATATTAAAAAAATAAAATACCTGTTTTTAAGAATCCATATTGCCTTGTATGTGAAACATACCGTATTAGAAATTTTCTAATGTTCAGTTTTTAATCCCATTCCTTATACAAGGATCCTGTTATGTATAGTTTATTACTACAAATTATTTCCAGTCAGCTAGCTCCTATGTTACATTATGTATGTGTGTGTATTGCCTAGATAAAATATTACAAAAGTAAGTTTTTTCCCATAGGTGCCAGTCAGTCTTAGTAATTGATATTTAGTTTCTTAATACAGTTTTATTTTCACAGTGTAATCAAGTCATGTTTTGCATCAGTATTTAAATGGAGAGTAAAAAAAAAAGGGAGGGAACTGAAACATGCATAAATTGTACATATTCGTTTTCAGAACTGAATGGATAAACGCAGGACTGAACGTAAGGGAAAGAGAACTCACAAAAAGAAAAGGATGCAGGGAATCTGCTCATTGAGTCTTGGCCTTTTAGGAAGAAAAATATCAAAAGAAGTCACATTGTATTGGGTAAGGCAAAACCTGGAAATTAGGAATGTTCTACCTGATTCACTGCATCAACTCAGCCTTGTGTTATATATAAGATTTTTATTGGTTTAATTTTCTCCACATACTAAAAGAGAGTTAATGAACAATAAGTCTGCGGATAGAAGATGAATTACAAAGCACCATTATAGCATTAATAGTATGGAAAGGAAATTAAGGCAACTAAGTGCAACAGGGTTAATTGATCTCACCTGGAACAGGACTCAACTGTCCTCAGATGGCATAACAGGATGTGTGAGTAATTGCAGGTCCAACCAGATGAACAAGTATTGTTCATTACTGGATAAAAAGATAGCTATTGTTAACATTCTAAGGGAAAATATATAGATCAAATTTAACCCTAGATTTAAAGAAACTGGAATAGTCCTGCCCCTTTACTCACTCACTCTCTCTCTCTCTCTCTCTCTCCCTCCCTCCCTCCCTCCCCCCCCTCTCTCTCTTTCTCCACTTAATGAAATTTCAGTGAGGGGTTAAGGTAATTTTGGAATACAGTCCTCTCCGCTTTCTTGCATTATAAAATCTCTTCCACATATTACTACAAATACAGGAAAAGACAAATTTGCTTACATCTGGATACGCTGATTAAAATAAGTAAACAAATGGAGCCAATTGCAACTATTGGGGGAGGGGGAGGGGAACAGTGAATGATTAGGATAGAAACAAAACTTGAAGTGGAGTAATTATAGTTCCTTTAGTTATAGCTTTACACCACTGAATTTGTAGTTTCATTTTGATACAGATTCTTAAAGTAATAATCTTGTTTTTTCTATGAAAAATACTGTCGGGTTTAATATTTAGAATGTTGCCACAGTAGCCAAGGTGTTTATGGAATATCCTTCAAGTTTACCATCTTAAGCAGGCACAAGTTAAGGAACGAAAGGGAAGCAAAGGAATGATCAATTAAAAAATTCAGCATACAGGGCAGAGCTGGAAGGGAGAGGGAGGAAAATGTGCAATAGGAAATGGACATTTCAAAGAACTGGAAAATGGATTCCTGTGGATAAGAGTTGGTAGGTAATTTCATAAAAAATGAGCAGAGGTGAAAAACCAAACTGAAAACTATTTAGGTAGATATTAAAATTTGTAGAAATAACTAAAAATAAAGGGGGGAATAAATGAAAAATATACATTTACAGATATGTGTGTTTAATTTTTGTAATCTTTAAATTGTTTTATACTGTTATATACTGTTTTACACAGTTTATATACAGGTGAAACTTGAAAAATTAGAATATCGTGCAAAAGTTAATTTATTTCCGTAATGCAACTTAAAAGGTTGCTAATAGACTTTCACAAGGAGTGGACTGAGGCTGGAGTTAGTGCATCAAGAGCCACCACCCACAGATGGATCCTGGACATGGGCTTCAAATGTCATATTCCTCTTGTCAACCCGCTCCTGAACAACAAACAACGTCAGAAGCGTCTTACCTGGGCAAAAGAAAAATAGACCTGGTCTGTTGCTAAGTGGTCCAAAGTCTTTTTTTCTGATGAGATAAACTTTTGCATCTCATTTGGAAACCAAGGACCCAGAGTATGGAGGAAGAATGGAGAGGCATACACTGCAAGATGCTTGAAGTCCAGTGTGAAGTTTCCACAGTCTGTGTTGATTTGGGGAGCCATGTCATCTGCTGGTGTTGATTCACTGTGCTGCATTAAGTCTAGGGTCAACGCAGCCGTCTACCAGGAGGTTTTGGAGCACTTCATGCTTCCTTCCGCAGGCAAGCTTTATGGGGATGCTGACTTCATTTTCCAGCAGGACCTGGCACCTGCCCACACTGCCAAAAGCACCAAAACCTGGTTCAATGACCATGGGATTACTGTGCTTGATTGGCCAGCAAACTCGCCTGACCTGAACCCCATAGAGAATCTATGGGGCATTGCCAAGAGAAAGATGAGAGACAATGCAGAAGGGCTGAATGCCACTATTGAAGCATCCTGGTCTTCCATAACACCTCAGCAGTACCACAGGCTGATAGCTTCTATGCCACGCCACATTGAGGCAGTAATTGCTGCAAAAGGGGCCCAAACCAAGTACTGAGTACATATGCATGCTTATACTTTTCAGAGATCCGATATTGTTCTATGTACAATCCTTGTTTTATTGATTGCATGTAATATTCTAATTTTCTGAGATGGATTTGGGGTTTTCATGAGCTGTAAGCCATAACAATCACAGTTATGACAAATCACGGCTTGAACTATCTTGCTTTGCATATAATGAGTCTATCTCATATATTAGGTTCACCTTTTAAGTTGCATTATGGAAATAAATTTACTTTTGCATGATATTCTAATTTTTTGAGTTTCACCTGTATTTCTGTATACCATTCAGAGTCACATCTATCAGATGGGCAGCTATAACATTTGATAAAATAAGTTTAAAAATAATGACAAGGGAGTCTGCATGAGAAGCAAAGGGTAGCATGGAACATCAAAATTGAGGACAAACAGAATGCAAATGAAAATAAAGAGCTTTACAATTCAGCTATGTTGTATGGCACATCAACATTTACATTTACATTCATTTACATTCAAGATTAGCTTTATTCCATGTTAGGTTCCTACTATCCAATTAAATAATGCCTATCAATATTAAACTGTCAAATATAATTGTTTTAATGTTCACTTTTGGGCAAAAAATGTTTTAGGAGAGAAGACAAAAGAATTTAGAATTAACAGTATGGTTCTGAAATAATAATTTCTGAGTATTACATAAAAATTGAGAGATAATTTTAAAGTGCAACACCAATATTATTAATATAAATAGTGGGGGGTTTCAAATCCCATTCCAACCGGTACGGTTGAAATGGGGCCGGCGGTGTCCTCATGGACGTGTGCAGTGCGCGCATGCGTCTCAGCACCTGTGCAACGCTCTGCAACACTCCAGCTGTTCCGTGGAGCATCACGCAGGTGCTGTATGTGCCATGCCCCTGTGCGGAAGCGCAAAAGCCTTTAAACTCCGGTAAGGAGCTCAGGTGGGTGGGTGGGCCCTCCGGAGCACTGTACCGGAACGGTATCCAGTGCTCTGGGCTGGCTCCGGTATGTGCGTACCGGGATGTGCCGCCTGCACCCCACCACTGATTCTCTCATAAGGCAATACAGTACTTAAGAAAATATTTTTATTTCAATGCAACAATATAGCTGTGTGACAAACACTTTATTCACATCCTTCCAAAGCACGTTCAAAACCTGTTGAGACAACAGTGGCTTAGTTACAGAAGAAATAGCTATGATTTCTAACCCTAATTATACAAGCTGACATTTATATACAGACTTCAGTAGTTAACTTTGACATTCAACCCAAATGTCAAAAAATATAGAAATATCACATCTGTATGATCAAAATGGCATTTCAATGCAAATTCCAAATATAAGCACATTTTTAAAAGATAAACGTCACTGATTCTTTGGAATGACATTCAACAAAGGAGTCCCAACTCAGTAAACATTCAACATAACTGAAACAAGTGGGATTTAACATTGACAATGTATTTGCTACACTGACCACATGGGAAAGTTAAAAAAAAAATCACTAAATATCTGAAGAGATAAGCATGCATAAATAAATCAGTGAACTTCAATTCCTCTAAGTCTGCATATGATTGGACTGCAATTTTCTCTAGATTAAGAATAATATTTGTTAATGAAAATAATACTTGATTCCACTTAAGATTCAAAGGTCCTTTTAATTGGCATAATTGAAAACAGACTGCTATTGATAAAGTTATACACAGGAACGGAATCTGCTCTCAATCCCTTGAAAAAATCTGTTCTTTATTTAGAATAAAGACAGAATTTTATTTATAAGGCTTTTATTTATTTATAGGGCTTGGAAAAGCTTATATAAGTCAAACAGATAAAACAAGGTTTTACATAAAGATTGGTGATAAAGCTGCATTTGCCCCAGCCTCACAAAACTTGGCAAAGCATGTACATCAATGTAATGAGTACTATGAGATGGTCAATTCTTGAGGGGGGAAAAGAAATTATTGATATAGTGTAATTTTTTTTTTAAAAAAAGTAAAATACCATTTTCATAATTTGTGATTACTTCTGTCTAATAAGGTATGTCTTTCTCTAGTTCAGAGTGCTTAAAAATACATCCCTTCATGAATTTGTGGCCATTCTTTGCATACGTGTAACATTTTGAAATTTCTAGTCCTTGAAATCAGGGCAAGGCACACTTTTAACACAGACATATTGTATTTCTTGCACCTCTCAATTCAAAAGCCACATCTTTTTTTCCTGTGAGCTATGATGGTGCCTTCTTATCTTCCCCAATTCATGAGGGAGGCAGCCTTAAGTTGTGTTATTTGTAACAATTCTAAAATAGTATTCCATACCCTTTTCTGACATCATCGAAAGGCAACCTGGAGGGCTGTGCAATGTGTTGGGCTTTGTCTCCCTCTCCCTTCCCTTTTGCAGGGAAGTGAGGTGATTGCTGTGATCTGGAAAGGACACTATAGCAGTGAGATGGGGATTGGCAACCCTGCAGGCTGCACAATTTCCTAATATTTTCTAGTTTCCTATTAGGGGACGAGCACTTCAGTTCAGTGGTAGTGGAAGGGCCTTAGAGGCATATTTCCACCTCATCTGTAAAAAGAAGATGGCTACCTCCAAGCCAAAGAAGCCTGCAGTTGACAGCAAAGGTGGGAAAAGAAAAGACAGCATCACATACACACATACACAAACAAGGGCTAATACTTCAGTATTTGTGGGAACTTTGTAGGAACAGTTTAGACATCTAAGAGAAGCTTGTGTGAAGCTTTTGAAGGATTTGTATGCGAAGAACCTTCAGACAAAAGTCTCTCTGAGGTAATAGGTAAATACCGGGATATACATAAAGCTGGATGCCTGTGAAAAATGTCTCTTGAGAAGCTTGCATATCGGTAGAAATATGTAAAGGGGAACTGAGTTCAGCTAGATAGGTGTTTGTAAGTGTTGGACTCTGTGTGAGAGAGTTTAGCTTTGCAAAATTCGGCCTAGACTGGCTGGGCCTGGATTATACTGTATAAAAGATATTTTTGTTATTAAGGTAAGTAGTCCAATTTATTCTGCATCCAGTGCTTTTACATAATAGTTCATGTTCTTTAAATTTAGCCATTCAGCCATGCTTGTGATCGATTTAATGGTACTGGTTGATAATATCTGAAGAGTTAACTCACTTAAAAAGAACATAGTAGAGCCTTGTGACACCTACATGTGTTGTCATAGGAGCTTTTGTACATCCCCCTCAAGTGCATTGTGGGCAAGTCGGATGAAGGAAAACTATTTATATACAACTGTTGTTGTGTTCTGGGGCAGAATAGTATTAAAAGAAGAGATGAGAGTAAAATTTTCCTATGCATGGTGACCCTTGGCAAAACACTAGCTAAGATCTGACAAATGATTTTGCATTAATATACTGATTAATATGTGTGGTGCTTACTCCAAGTGGTATTAAGTCACCTAATTAGTCTTTGTTCCATACAGTACCAGTCTTTGTCACTTTATATTTATCTGCAATTATTCATGTTCGTATACTGGCCACTTTCTCTAAAATAAAATGGAGCGGGGTGTTGCTCACAGATTAAAATATATAGCTCATTAAAAAATGAATAAGACTCTTAGATTGTCAATCAAAAGGTCGGCAGTTCGTTGGTTCGAATCCCTAGCACCGCATAACGGGGTGAGCCCCCATTACTTGTTCCAGCTTCTGCCAACCTAGCAGTTTGAAAGCATGTAAAAAATGCAAATAGAAAAATAGGAACTACCTTTGGTGAGAAGGTAACAGCGTTCTGTGCACCTTCGCTGTTTAGTCAAGCTGGCCACATGACCACAGAGACGTCTTTGGACAGTGCTGGCTCTTCGGCTTTGAAACAGAGATGAGCACTGCCCCCTAGAGTCGGGAATGACTAGCACATATGTGCAAGGGGAACCTTTACCTTTGCCAAATGAAGGAGCAAAGCTGACATGCGATTTTCTGCATGAATTTATTTTGATGACTTTAGCACTGTTTTCACCAATTTGTAAATCTGCCATTCAAACTCTCCAAAAGGGAAATATATAAATATGCTGGTGGGGCCCAGCAGAAGAGCCTTTTTTGCTACAGCTCCCACCCTTGGGATCATCGTGCCCCTTGATCCCAACTTATTATCTTGGCCTTCCAAAAGAGCCTGAAATCCTGGCTCTACCAAATGTCCTAGGGACCTAATGGGAGTGAGTCATACTGGGGGGTGGCTAATGGACTAAAAATAAGATTCTGCCTCCACCCTATGTGTCCTTTGCTTCCTTCCTCACCATTTTTCACATTTTTAAGGTTAATTTTAATGCTAATATTTATTACTGTACTTTTAATTTTTTGTTTTGTTCTTTTTACTTGTTGTGAGACACCTAGTGTTACCTCTTAGTGAGATGAGTGGCATATAAATTTCATAATATATAAATAAAATAAATATAAGGGAAATATTTAAAAGTCAGTTTGGTATAGTGGTTAAAGCACTGTCCTAGAAAGCAGGGAACTCTGATTTCTTAGGCCTGCCTTAGGCATGAAAAGTGGCTAGGTCATTTGAGCCTGCAGCCCAACCCATCTTACAGAGTTTTGGTTCTGGGAAGAATAGGAGGCAGGAGTTATAGATAAAAAGGTGCATATTATAATAATAATATTATTACATGGTTGTAGCTCATTCATTATACTTTTCACTAGTTAGCTGAAAAAATAAACGACTAATCATATTCTGTTGTTATCTCTTCTGGGTTTATTTTCTAATATAGCAAATTATTCTTGGAAACTTAGATTATTTCTTGTCTGACTTTATTGGGTATAGTTTGAGAAATGCCTGATTTAAACCCATTAGTTACCTATGTTGAAGGGATCTGAAGAGATGCAGTTACATGTTGTAGGGCTTAAATGTAAACAGCGCATTTCTGGTATATTCTCAATAGAAACTGGACATAATAAACACCTCTCTTTCATATGTGATGTAATGTTTATACAGTCAACTCTCATTATTCACAACAGCTGCATTCTGTGAAAATGCCACAAATACAATACTGAATTAATGAATGCTGAAATCTCAGCTGCAAATGTGTGCATTAGGCGATTCAAATGTTTTGCTGTTCTTGATGCCTGCTAGTAAGTGCAATAGTGCCATGAGAACTAATTTGGGGATGATGAAAACGTTTTTGCAAATAAGCAAATTCACAAATACCAAACCCACAAATAATGAGGATTGCTTGTATAGCGCTCACATAGTCCTTCATAAGTATCCAGAAATTTGCTCCATAGTCTGATGTTGGAGTAAAATCTATTGAAGTCTTACTGGAGCTTAATGAGGGTCTGATGTCTATCAATCTAGATAATAATTATATTTTTATTACAGTGTATTGTTTTGTACATGCTTGAACATGATTTATGAAATGAAATATTGTACTAGTAGGCATTCAAACTGACCAAGTGGTAGGAGCTAAGAGGGTAGGGTGAAGTAGGAAGAATTGTTCTCAATATTTCTGCTTGGTGCAGATTCCTCTGGATCAGTTACATACAGGTGGTTTTTTTTTTTTAGCAAAAGGGTAAAGATGATATTATTTGAGGAGAAACCAGTGCTAAATCTATATTCCAAATTAGCTTGGCTGACAAGAAGACATAGGAGAGAATGGGAGGACATGATTGATAACAAACACGTTCCATCCTCAGCCAGGCACCATAAAAACTACTGCAGGAAATGCCAACACCATGTGAATAAGCAGTTCAGTTCAGTTATGAACTTCTGGCCATCCACATCTAAAAATAGCCAGACAATAGCCATAGAAATATGCATCCTAAATTACATTTCTTGGAACTGTACAATTGTTATTGTCCTGAAGGTACCTGTAACAAGTCATTATCATGGCACCTGGGGCAAGATGGGACCTGATTCCCCCCAAGGATACATAAATAACCATGGTGTATTGCACAAACCACTGTAGAAACTACAGCTGGATGAGACAAAATTCCTTGTCATTATGGCAGAGGTAAACCTGTACTGCACACTATGGCAACAGTACTAGCAACACATAACACTTTCCTGGTTTAATCAACCTTGCAGTATTCTGATTGTGCTCTTTTGACAGCATCTATCCTTTTTAAAAAAATAGAGATAAACATACTTTTTCAAAAAAGTGCTAAGCCTAGGCACATAAGGAGTGCTGTTAAGACCCAGCCAGCGTTTGGAAAGGACTACCAGGGCATTGTATGGACAGATGCCGCTGAGTAAGCCAGATGGTTACTCTTTCCTGTATTCTCATAGAGGGCTCGCCAGCAACTGTAGAAAAAAGTAGCATAACCATAACAGTCTGAAATGTTCAGTAGGAGCTAGCGTTGCCTAGAAACTCAGGTACCTCAAATTTGCAGAGAAGCTGATAACAGCTTGATTTGAATCTGAGAAAGACTTTTAGCTTTCTGAAGGGACTTATTCACTCACCCAAAAATATGAATCCTCAGTAATTCAGACAAAGCAAATAGCATTTATTAAAGGGGGTTAAGTCTTTTTAAAGGGTACAGAAATGATACATACATTCAGTTCAGCATATGTGACACCTCAGAAAGAAATGATCAAACAATAAAAGACACTGATTACATGTGAGAATTATACAATAGAAAATATTGATTCTAGATAACATTGCTCCATGCTACCCTTTGCTTCTCATGCAGACTCCCATGCCATTATTTTTAAACTTATTTTATCAAATTTTATAGCTGCCCATCTGATAGATGTGATTCTGAATGGTATACAGAGATACAGGTGAAACTCAAAAAATTAGAATATCATGTAAAAGTTAATTTATTTCCGTAATGCAACTTAAAAGGTGAAACTAATATATGAGATAGACTCATTATATGCAAAGCAAGTTAGTTCAAACTGTGATTTGTCATAACTGTGATGGTTATGGCTTACAGAAAATGTATGGATTACATTGGTGCCTTTGCCAGCTGAGTTTGTATCTTCCTTAAAACTTGCAATGACTTTCAGAATATTGCTTAGTTGTTGAAAAGGCAAGTTCTCTCCTACCAAAATAAATGGCTAAGGAGAAAAAATATATTTTCCTGAAGTCAGACTATAAGTCTAAATTGCTATGCTAAAATGCTAATGTTGCTTTTAGTAAAAAGTTAATAATTAGCCTAAAATTACAAGCAACATTGGCAGACCCATCCGTGACCATTTCAGCAGCAGTGCTATGGATAGAGTGCTGGATTGTATGGATTAGAAAAACAGGTACCAGCTCTGGATGACACAAAGCAACAACTAAGTCCTAGGGCAGAAAATAACATAAAAGGGTATCAAAACTCATTTATACTATAGTCAGTCGGAAATGAGCACCAGAACTGGAAAATGCTGCAAGTTGTGAGAATTTACCCTTAGGCACTACTGAGGAAACAGCCTTTCCTATAAAGCTTGATTTTCCTGTGAGCAAAGACATATACGAACCAGGAAAGAAAGTCAGCAAGAAAAATAATAATCTTGGGCCACTTTATTCAGAAAAAAAAATAGTATAAGCGGAGCAAATAGTATTTGCATACACTATTCCCTCCTGCGGAGCCAGGCAAATGAAGTTCAAAGGGTTTCTTTCATTTGCATCTTTAATGAAAAAGCAACAACTCTAGAAGCGCACGGCCCGACTGAACACACCAGCTATGCGCAAATGAAGCATGTGCAACAATTGCGGGGAGCCTCGACGACCCGAGCCGGATTCCGTACATGAGCCCTCTGAAAGCGCTCCCGTGCGACTTTCCCTGTGGAGCCCAAGGAAACTAGTGGACTTCCAGACTAGCTTGAGGACAATCGATTGCCATGGAAACGAGAACGCGGCGGCTTGCGCGTGCTCTAGGCTTCTGGAACCGCAGCAGCAAAGCAAGCAAGCAAGCCTGGGATTAGTTGGGGTCTTTCTGTAGCTTGGTGATCATCACGATGAACAAGATGACAAAGAAGGAATCGCGCAACAGTAGAACGCCTGGTAGGCTGGTACAGGGAGCCCACGGGGGCTTCGTAACGTGGAAGGGGAGGCATTCTAAAAACTGCAGTTTTTGCAGCAAGTACAATGCGTGAAGGATTCCATAATGTCAAAGACATGGCATTAGAAAGTGCATAATTTCATATAAAACTCAGCCTGTCGGATCACTTTCGGTATAGCTTAGTATTGTTAGAATGACTAGAAAACAGGGATAATGCTTTGTGTATTACCTATAATTGTCCTGATACCCTCAGAGATAAGGGTTTATTATTAACAGCTTTAATTAAAATGTTTACCAAGATCTCAAAGAGATCTTTTCTCTTTAATTCCATGGGAGTGGCTGCAGCAGGCTTTTTTGAACCAGATTAATGAACTCTGTGTGACCTCATATATACTTTACTCTCTTACCCTGTACTTCAGTCTCTAAAATTCATTGGATTGAAAACATTGAAAACTATTTAAAACTGTTTCTAAGGTTGAGTGCTTGCTCAACTTGATAGTTAGAGATGGGCATTATGCTGGCTAAAGAAAGTATAAGGAATGATTTTGATGAGACAAGGAACTCCCAGAAAAACAGATAGGAGCAACAAGAGGGGCCTTGAGCATCCTAGTCTGGATGCTTTAATGAAGACAGAGCACAGAATGTGGGTGCAAAGTGAAGGGAGAAGACAGAGTGAATGGGCAACATGCAGTAGTAATAGATTCCAGAACAAACAGTGTTTAATGTAAAAGAATAAGGTTGTGGTCTTTAATAACTTTAAAATGTGGTTAATGAGTGAATAAAGAAACAGACCATATTGTCTACATTATAAAAACAACAAATGAACTCCCGAAGTTCAGAAAAATCAGGCTATGTATTTCAGCTTCTGTGGTTACTTCTGTAAACAGATCTTCTGTAAAGATCTGTAAACATCTCAGACCAATAATATCAAATTTGGCCTGATTCAGAAGTAATAGATTGTCAAAATAAATATAAGATAAGGTTGTGGAATTGCTGAATCTTGGACTTATATTGTATAATGAGGTGAAGCTTCACTTACATTAACTTAGTAAATGGGATAATTTAAATTCATCAAGTGTGCTTTAACAAAAGGTAAGTGGGAGGCAAATGAACAGATATTCTAATAACGAAAAGCAAAAGATAAAGACAATATTTAATTTCTTTTTATATATATAATTTTTTTATTTTTTATTTTCAAAACAGACACCACACAAAGAAGACTCCTTCTTTACATACTGTAGAAAGTGTATCAGTTGGTTACAAAAGACTTTTGTGCAGCTCTTCCACAGTTATCAACCATAATTCATATTAACTCAAGTATTTTAACTCATATTAACTCATCATCATACTCCATTTTCATTTGACTATAATTGTTTAAACATCCTTCATAAAATATATCAAGATTTAAAACATAACCACATAGTGGTATTTCATCTGCTATTTCTAATATCCTCCAATAACACTGAATCCTTATGGCCTATTCTGGCTAAACATCCATAATATTTAGTAACAAAAATTTCTAATCCTCCTTTCCAAATCACTGTTTACAATTTACATCCACTTTCCTTATGTTGTACCCATGCATATATATACATTGTTATCATTATCCCTCCTTTATTTGACTGTGTCCTTTATCATAACATTTCCCCCTCTAATAAACAAAACTTAACTAAATTTAACAGTTTTTTTATTAACCTTTATATATAACCAAAAAAATTTCTAATCTTCCTTTCATAGGTACCATTCAATATTCATATCCAATTATTACTTATCATAGCAATACATATGTATACATTATTATCATTATCAATTATTTATTTAACTATATCTATTGTCACTAAATTTCACTAAGTTTAACTAGTTTTAGATTATACCCTTTCATCTATCAACCTGTATCTTTCCATTAGCAAAACAATCTCATGTCTTCTGCCATTTGTGGTATCAGTCGTCTAATCAGGTCTTTAATCAAATTTGTATGGACTCCTCTTTGCAACTCATTGCTTATTAAGTTTCTCATGTAGTTTCTATGCCCTTTTTCTATTTCCTTAATCAGCTTATCTTTAATTATCATGTTGCTAACAAAATTTCTCTCTTTAAATCCATAAATTCTTTTATTTTTTCTTCTGTATCTTGCCATCTGGTGTAGAGTTCCCCTCCATTTAATTCCTCTTTCCGTATTCCACTCTTTCCATTTCCAGACACAAACCAATCACCATAGATATCAGCGGGTTTAATTTCTTTAGTCATTTTTCTCTTCAGTTTTAAGGACTCTAACCTCCACTTTTTCCACTTGATAAACATCTCCAACTTCTTCATCATATTTTACTGTAAGATGCTCTAGATTTTCCAACTTCTACGTCCTCTCAAATGTGTTGATAATTTCTAAATTTTTAACAATATCTTTTGCAAACTTAAAAGTTTCTTTCTGCTGTTGAGATTGCGCCATTATCTCCAGCTGAAAAACACTGCTGCTCTGGTTTGGAAGGTTTTTACAAGATTAAGCATAAATTCATAATAAGGTCTTATTTTCACTTTTCTCTGGTTAGAGCTATACTTCAAAGGAACATCTGTATACTTTTCTTCTTGTCACTCTCTATAGACAAAACAGTGAGACCTTGAAGTGCCAAGCCAGAATAATCAGTGAGGAAAGTAAAAGTGTTTTGTTTCCAATACACAAACCTCCAGTCTCCAAGTAGCAGTGTCACCTTCCCTCTGTTGTTACAATTTTCTTTGTTGCTTTTTGTATCTTTTTTTATTCCAAGTATAAAAAAAGTCAAATTCTTGAATGTAATAAAGAAGAAAAAGGGAAAAACACAGGCAGTAATGAAGAAGGAGAATTTTAGTCCATAGGTTGCAAAATAATAATAACAACAACAACAACAACAACAACAATAATAATAATAATAATAATAATAAAAGAAAAAGAAGAAAACTTAATCCATTCGGTTTAAAAGGCTTGCATAAATTCCATCTATGAAAATAACATTTAAAAAGTAAGATAACCCACTGTCCAAAATCATTCAAAGCTTAATTCCGCCACTTATTTTTTTTTGTTCTCAAATTTAAATTAACTTTAAGTTTTTTATAGGCGGTCTCTTTTAAAAGTAAAAATTCCTCACCAGCTGGAAACACTTTCTCCTTCTATATCCTTCCATTTTGGAAACGCCCCGACTTCATCAGCCTTGTGGCTGGACTTTTTGTTGCCGGCTTGAAGAATTTCTCTTGGATCGATCAGGGACTTTGCCATGTCCCTGAGATCAGCAAGATGTATTCTTCCTGTTCACTGTCTCTGCGGGACGGTTTAGGTCCGATTGGACCACCCAGCAGCAAAAGTATCGGCTGCGGTCTTGGAGCATCGAGACCACATGTCCGTATCGTCACAACGTTGGATCCTCCTTAAGACAATATTCAATTTCTGTTTGATCAGCATGTAGAAAGTCTTGTATTATTTTTTATAAAAATAAGGTTCACTGCAGGAAAGCACTAGAATGCAGCACAAAACATGAAATGTGCTATGAACTTTACATTATACAGTACATTATAACAACAGAGATCATGACTAATATATTGGAACATGCTGCCAAAGGAAATGTTCTTGAGTCCATCAACACTCTTCTTTTAGAAAGTGGTCAAGACCACCCCCACTATAGGCATTTTCTATTTTTTAAAAAGCTGACAATTTGCATTGTACCGTTTAACTGAATTTCAAATGTATGCTATTTTAATGTTCAATCTGATAATTTGGAGGTATTATTGCTTCTGGTTTTTCATACCAAGAAGTACCATAGGATAGAAAAGAATAACAGAGAATAGAGGGCATATTCTTACAAGGAAGCAGAAACACATCTCATTCAGTATCAGGGCTGGGTGAATAGAGTGTTAGGGACCAGCTTCAGTTATCATAGTGCAAGTTTAGGTCATTTGGAAGACAACTGTTTAACAAGTCCTATCTCCACTTGTGTGTAGTCCGCTTTCTTCAATTCAGGAAGAGGATGTTTGTGACTATATATGCATGTGTGATCTCTAATTAACTACCATTTAGCTTTGCATGCTTCTCTTTGGTCCCAAAAGCATGACATCTTTGATTTAGAACAGAGGTGTGATTTTTACCCAAAGTCTTGGCTATGGCCCTTGTAATCTCTCCAGAATTTTTGGTGGGTGGGGGTATGTTGTGGGATTGTCATGTGTGTTGGGCCTGGTCTCTGGGTGTCATGTGGATTTTGTTGTATGGATATACTGTGCATATATGTACAATGACAATAAAGTAATCTAAGAAGTTACCATTTCTAATTGAATGTTTAATAAGTAGGGTACTATTAAATTAATTTTATGCATAATACAATTAATTAAATATGAAAAGTGATTTGGTCATGCTAAAACCACCATATATATTGGAATTACTATATGGCTGAGGAAATGTTAAGATGTGAGGAATTTGTAATACATTTTTACATAATAGAATAATAAAAATTCTAATGATGATCATGCCTACTTGCAGTTATTATGCTAACTCCTACCAAAAAAGAGGAATGCTTCCTGAATTATTTTTAATTGCATGTAGACTATATGGGTGTATATTCTCTCTCTCTCTTTCTCTCTCTCTCCCCCCCTCTTTCTCTCATTTCTCTGTCTCTTTTATTTGTATACAGTATACACACACACACACACACACACACACATCTACATATGCCATAGAGAAAATTAGTTCTTTTTTTCAGAAAAAAAAAGAATCAAACCATTTGAGCAGCCTTCTTCACCACTCCAAGAAGAACCAGAACCTGTGAGCTGTGTACTTCAGGGAGACGAAATCCAGGCTCTTGCAATAAAGCGAGAAGATTTAGCAAAAGTGAGTATTAAATTTCCCCCTAATTCAGGTAATTCATTTTGCTGGTGAAGCTTTCATGATCTTTATCTGTGGACAGTGTTGAGCTTCGGTGTTTGGTAACTATGGTCTGGACAGATTTCCTTAAGTTTTGCTAGCATCTGCCGCTGGCATCTTCAGAGGCCAAGGACCGGCTGGGTTTGATTACCTGTAGTTTCTATAGCAGATCCTTTGCCTCTGAAGATGTCAGCCACATTTGCTAATGAAATGTCAGGAAATCTGCAGCTAGACTACGGTCACTAAACACTGAAGCTCAACACTGCCCAATTGCTTTGCTCTCATCTCTTGGGGGCAGGGGAGGAGGGGGGGAGAAACCTTCCATCCCTTGAAGGTGTAAAATAATCATTGTGGATCATTGTTTCTCACTTCAGTTTTGTTAACAGTTTATCTTTGTGGCCATTTCTTCCTATAACTCTGCCTCCAGTCAGGCTTTTCACTACAGGCAAAGTAGAACCAGAGACAAGCTCACAAGAATCCAAGAACTTCCAATATATGACCTAATATGACCTATAGTAGAGCCATCTCTTCCTTGATTGGAGAAAAAAATGAAGGCACTGTATTGGAAACATGTCAGAAAAAGTATGTTGCCAGGGCATGTTTGTGGCTAGGCACAAGTAGGAAAAGAACGGTAGGCTTTTTTAAAGAGTCATCCAGTCATCATTGGGCCAATGGAACAATAAGGGGGACTGGAATTTTTTTTTAAAAAAATCTCAGTCATGACAATATGACATTAGACAATGCTGTAGGTGACTGATATGGAACTGGTCTTTCTGTATGTCACATCGTTACAATATTTCGGATTCTTTATTATTCATATGGGAGACATAGTAACTTCATTGTGAGGCAGCTACTGCTACTTACCAATGGGTAACACCCTTGGAAATACTTATTTATGTACATTTTATGTGAAATAAATACTGTTATTCCAATTCATATTAAAAGTTTAAATGATTATAGGATACTATGAATGCAATTTAATGTATTCATGCCAGGAAAAGGAAGGGGTGCCTGTGGCATGGTGTCAGAAAATGTTGTAAGAGACTTAAGGGAACCCTGGAAAGTATGTGGATACCTAGATTCTGACAAGAAGAAAAAAGATTCTATCATCTTGTTCATGAAAAGGGACATAAGTGTCCATCAAGCTTCATTCCATCTTTTGGATACATTTGGTAACTCCTATTATGGCAGTGTAATGAGAATTGCAACAGTAGAGTTATTGTAAATATTGTTTAATATGTGTTAAAATATGTGTTTGTTATGTAGCTTCGGGCTGAAAAACCTCCTGAAGAAGAGAAAGAGAAACTTGTTGTTATCAAGAAGTACCTTGTACGCAAATCTAGGCCACAAGAAATTGGGAAAAAAACTAATTTGCTGGTTGCTTATCCAGCTCTCCCAGACGACTCAAAGAAAACACTGAATTATTCTGGTACAGTTGTCTCCATTTTTTCATGTTGCGGTCCTGATGTTAACATGTGAAATAATTTAGTGCTAAAAGAGCCATTTATAAAACTTTTGATAAGCAGGAAAAAAAATTGGCATGAAATTTGGCTTCCCTATTGCAGTCCCTATTGTGCCTCGACTGCTTCTTTTCATTGCAGTCATCTGACTTCAGATAATGAGTGACAGAGCTTAAAAGCATGCACGCTGAGAGAAAACCTTGCACATGAGAAAAAAATATTACTTTAATAACAGTACAGTTAGTCAAAACGTACACCACAAGTGTCAAACTTGCCATGTCATGTTGCCGTCATGTGGCATTTTGTGACTTTTTCCCATTTGCGGAACTGGGGTGGACGTGCCCTGCACATGACACATCAAGCCTGCGGGCCACCAGTTTGACACACCTGACTTACGCTGTGTCACTGGTGATCATATGAGGAAGATAACATTATGGAGACAGAATAGAAAAAATATGTCCTAAGTTATATGTCATTTGGGAAAGATTCTAAATATCAGAAATTCCTGAACATATTTTTAAATTCATGATTATTGGGGTTTTAATGAATTCTGGATAGAATGAAGATAGAGATGTACAGATCAGTCTATTTATTTTGAATCACTATATTCCTTTGTTGTTTTATTTCATCAAAGTCTTTCATCATTTTGCAATCCTGTACAATCTATTTTACATAAATATAAATCAGTCTATATTTATTTTGAATCACTATATTCCTTTGTTGATTTATTTCATCACTCTTTCATCATTTTGTAATTCTTTAAGAAATTGCAAAAAAAAGTTACACAAAAAACATACATTTCTTGATATATACATTTTATACATATTGTATCTTGTATGAAAAGCTTTCCTAATACACGTTTTCATTCAGATCTTTCTACAATATGTCCACATTTGCTTGGAGTTTTTTTCTTGAGACAAATATATGAGATAGATGTTAAGGGATTTCATGGATTTATGTCATGACAGATTCCATTGTAGGACAATTAGTTATTACAAAAGAAACCCATGATTTCAAGTTATGGGTAAATAACTAGGTTATTGCAATTGAAGACAGTATTGGAGTAATCAAGCAAGATTTTTATTTCTTCCAATCCAGCGAAATGCTAAAAAAGGTCTAGGTAAAGGAGCTCAGAACTATCTGCCAGGACAAATCTCTGAATAGAGACTATAGTGGAACTAAATGTGGTATATTGGGAGAAGCCAGCTAAAGAAAGAATAGATTTGAAAATTGGAGAGATTTGACATGGGGGGGGGAAACCCAGGAAAAAAGCTGCAATGTATCCTTATAAGGAAAGGCAATTGGGCAACAGTTTGGAATAATATCAACTCCTCCATTTGTGACTGAATGAAACACACCCTACTTTGAGCCTTGCATGCATACTTCACTATAAAAATGCACAAATGAATCAAAGTAGAAACACACAGCACATAAGCGTTCACCTTGATTAGAAATTCTCAGATCTACACGTACAAACAACATAGGCAATTCATGGAGACATTGTCTGATTATTTCCTGTGAAAAAATTGAGTATTTGGCAACCAGCATGTATTTACGATGGTTGCAGCATCCGAGGGTCATGTGATTACCATTTGTGACCTTCCCAACCTGCTTCTGACAACCAAAGTTAATAGAGGAAGCCAGATTTGCTTAACAACTGTGTGGTTCACTAGCAACTGCCTGTGATTTGCTTAACTACTGTGGCAAAGAGGGTCATAAAGTTGGACAAACTCATTTAACAACTGTCTTGCTTAGCAGCAGAAATTCTGGCCCTAATTGTAGGTAGTTGTGACTCAAAGATTACCTGTACTACATTCTGAGCCTCCCCTCCCCATGGTCATGGGTCCCAGAGCAAAGCCCTGTACTTCCTAGTATGTACATGCAAACAAATACTACTGCAGAAGGGTTAGAAAGAATTCCAGAAGTCAGTCTTTGCATGCTTTCCTTTACTTGTTTATATGGAGGGACTGTGAATGGCTTAGAACCAATTTTCAAGTTTCATAATTTTTAAATTCTAAGTGCATGCCATTTTTGGCTACATTCTGAATGGTGGATCCCCAATTGTAAGCCAGAAATAGAAGAATTTGCATGTACTGTCTTAGAATGTGTATGTTGCATGATTTATTGGAAATTTCTAATATATTAATTATTAATATTATCATAGGTGTAGAAGGACCAATAATTGATACCTTTGGATATATCACCCCATATAGCATTTTAGGAACTCTCCAGGAATTCAAGAAAGAAGCTATAAAAAAGGGTCACTCTCAGGTTTGTATTATGGTTATTTGCAAATTAGCTAAATATTTCCATTGATACATAACAAGGTCTCATTATTTAGCTGCAGCATTACAAAAATGAAAAAAGTATTGTGAATATATTAATCCAAATCAACTTTTCCATAGGATTTTTTTAAAAAATGTTGTTGTTTATTAAATGCCCCCCTTTTTGTTTAGAAGCGATTCTGGGCCTGCAGTGATCCTTAGTGTGTTTTTCATAATGTATCGAATTAATACTGAATAAGGGCTTATATTCTTTTTTCATTATTTCAGCCTTGCATTTTCATTTACTGCTTTACTGTTATATTATTTTTCTCCTTTTTTTTCTTCCTTGCTGTGCCAAAGCAGCCCATTTTTGAAAGAACAATATTAGCATAGTAGCCACTATATTTATATGTTGGCTAATTGACTTAGTATGGAATGAAGCTATTGAAAGAACATCAATACCCAAGCTGATCAATATATCTGAAAGACAACTCAACAGCAATTCAAGAGCCTTCCTTCAAGAGCAGTGCCATGGATCATGCAGACAGCATAAAAAGATATCATAATTAGCTAGGCTACCTATCTGGACATTGTCCTGCCATTCTGAATTTGTCATTGTCTCCTTTCAGATAGTGCGAATGATTCCTGAGGAATCACAGCTTTCTTGTGCAATGTCAGTTTTTGGAACTTACAGAAAGAAACCTGAGGAAGAAAAGAAAGTAGCCCAGGTCTCTCCGTCTCAACACCGGGCCCTTCAGAACTGGCAGCGGAACATGGCACTCAGGAGAAAGCAACAAAAAAGGCTGTGCGGTATATAAAATTTGAACAGATCTACTACTGTGCCTCTGGCAGATACATCTTAGTGTTAGCAGGACTTCTCTGGAGGGAAGTCCTGGGCAATTTTGAAAATAAAACAGATAGTCTTTAAGGGTGAAAAGATCTATATGAGGTTGATTCCGTACTGGGATTCAAATAATTTAACAACCGGTTTTCTGCCCTAATGACCAGCTGGGTAGGCGTGGGTGGGTGGGCATGTGACTGGGTGGGCATAGCCAACTTGACGCCACTCATGTCAAGGGTTACTTTGCCTCACCCAGCCTCATGACCATGGGGATGCTGCAATGGTCGTAAGTGTGAAAAACGGTCATAAGTCACTTCAGAGCCATTGTAACTTTGAATGGTCACTAAACGAACTGTTGTAAGCCAAGGATTACCTGTACAAAAATACAAAAAGCTTTGCTTATAAAAAGGTGCCCTAAATACCAATCATTAGATTAAAAATGGGGGAATACACACTGAAGATCAATGACAGTCACAGCAATCATGGAATCCTAAACCATTCTATCTGAATACTTTCCTTTTGATCAGCAATACCTGCAAGCTGGAGTTGCAAATCAGGCAAGGTGCCAGAGCACCTTGAGGAATTAAAACAGTTAAAATGCAACAATAACTATCAGCAGCCAACTCTTGCTCATAAAGCCTTTAGCAGAGTGGTCATTTAAGCTCTCCAGAAAGTAGATGGGCACACTTGGGCTACAAAATGCCAAGCTAAAGAGACAAATTAACAAAGTATATAGGGGACCCAGGTTCAAGTCTCTGCCCTCCAAGCTTGTCAGGATCACAATAAAATTAGTACATGCCACCAATATCTAAACAAACTTCAAGCCTGGTGCCATACTACTAAGCCTTATTATCATGAGAGAAAGCTAAAATGAATTGAAGGATCCATACTCCTACCTCTTTTTAAAAAAATCTTATTATCAGTGAGCAGTCATGTGCCTTGGCCACTCCGAAGCAATGAAAGAGACTCCTGTCCCCAAAGTGTTTTTTCAAGAGGCAACTGGACTTTCTGGAAACCAAGAAAGTTGAGTTGCCTCTTGAAAAAAGTACTTTTGGGACAACCATCACCTGGATGACTGAAGAATCCCCATAGATAAGAGACTCTTGTGCTCAGTTAACTGACAAAGCTCGCTGCCTTCCTGACAGGATTAATTAGCGCTGTAAAGTGGGAAAAACAAAAGGCTGTTGGAAGGAGATTTCTTCCAACAGACAGTTTGCTGAACTGTTCAGAAAGTTAACGAATAGTTCTCCTGAACCAGTGTGAACCGGCTGAATTCCACCACTGGGTTGATTCCCTGGGAATTGTGATATTTTGAATGCACGGTGTTGTGATATTGTTTCATTTGTTATTTTTGTTCTCAGAATCTCTTCAGAAACCAGAAAGTCAGTTGCTGATGAACTTTTCAGAACATTACAGGAGAATCCAGGAACAGCGGACTTTGATTGATCGTAGTATTCCAGCTATGTATTCTGGAAAGGTGATAATTCTGCAAATAATTCTCCTGGTTTTATTTAGGTCAGAAGTTCACGCTCTAGTCATTTTATATTGGAAAAACCCTGCAATACTTTGATGTACTTGCATAAGATCTCATAAGAATTTAGTTTAGAAAGTGCATGATTGTTAGATTCTCAGGAGATATGATGAAGTTTTGGGATTTCAGCCACTAAAAAAATCTGTTAATTTTTGATTGTGGAGGCCCATTGTGCCTGAATAAGCTGTTGATTATTTATTTTTCTAAACAATTAAGATTGCATATATACATCCATAGTGTCCAGAAAAATATTTACTATAGGAAACATCTAGGCATTGGTCAATTGTACTGGAAAGGAATGAGCAAAGGACCTATATATTGCAATAGAAAAGAATATATGTGGCTCAGGGTTGAATTGTGGAGTGCACTGATGATTTTACCTAGTTACGTAATGAAACATCTGCAAGCAAAGTACCAAACCTGGAGACCATCAAGAATTATCTACCTCTATGTGATCACAAACTGTAACACTGAGGTCAAAGTACTGTAGAAATGTAACTGTAGGTGCTCAATGTAAAATATTTGTTGGTTGTAGGGAAATAATATAATATAATTGGAAGAGCCATTAATGCTGTTGAACTTAGCTTTCTACTCACCGCAGGAATACAAATTAAAACATTTCACACAGAGGTATGTCTAGCCTCCATTTGAACACATCTGATAAGTAACTTTTGTGCTGTCAAACTGTTCTACTGTGAGAATTTTTTTTAAAAAAACCTTTCAGTTGGAATTTGCATTTCTGTAACTCAAGGTTCTGCTCTGTTTATATTGTTTTGCTTTGGGTTCCTTAAATCTATCCACTTGCTTAGCGCTTCATATTTCCTAGATTTCCAGTGGAAGACAGCATGAATTTTTTTCTTTTTCAATAGATGTGTTGGGCAATAAATATATAAGTTATGAAAACAGAATAAAGAAGACAGTAATTACAGAGAGTAGGAACAAATTTGGATATAACTTTTGTCATCTTTTGGTTAGCCGTTATATAACAGTTAGAACAATTTTCTCATCCCTGCACCATTCCTTAGAGTCAGACATGACTGGAAAGGGGAAATTTTTACATCCACCTTACTCTTTTTCTGTTGTTGTTTTTTCATTGGTCCCCCTGCCAAATGTTATTTTATATTCTTTGTCTCTCAAAACTAAGCTTATATCTGTATGGCTTTGGTTTTCTTCATTATTAATAGGGCTATTCAGGGAATGAGTTCTGGAATCAGCCTGTGCACGTTGGTGATGAAACCAAGGGTCTAACCACAACATTGGGTCAGACAGATCTGGGATTTCCAGAAGAGGTTACTCATGTTGGGAAACCACGTAGCATCTGGAGAGAAATGGGTGAGGCACTATACCAGTGATGGCTAACCTTTTTGTCCTTGCGTGCTGAAATCGCACCCCCATGCCCCATTTTGGGCCTAGCAGGCCTCCCTGAAACCTCCTGGGACATAAAATGGGCCATGGGAAGGCGCCACACACGCCACACACAGCACTCCCCCATGCCCCACACACATGTGCACGCAACCCTCCTGCCCCCCCATGCATGCATCTCCATGTGCAGCAGAGACCCAAAAATCAGCTGGCTGACGGGAGGCGCATGTGCACATGCGCATTGGAACTGAGCTGGGTGATGGCTTGCGTGCCGGCAGAGAGGGCGCCGTATGCCACCTGTGGCACGCGTGCCATAGGTTCGCCCTCATGGCACTATATGCACTGGATTTTTATAAAGGGTGAAGTCATATCCTGATAGCAGTATACAGCTATGGAGAAGCTCGGGCAATCATAGTGGATTTTGGCAGTCGCTATGCATCAACTTAATAAAGTTATTACATGTATTGATAAAGCTATCAAATGTATTGGTGTGTACATGCCTAGGTCAGTGTCAGATATTCCTACAGGTACCAGTCCACCAAAATACCTCCCTTTTCATCGTCCCTGGGAAAAAAGCCTCTTCCTGCAGCATCGGAGAAATGAGTTAAAGGAAGTTTTAGAAACGCTGGATTTTTATAGCCCGGTATGATACTTTCAGCACATAAAGCCATTTATATATTAGAAAATTGTTATATAGCAGTTCCTGTAAGCTTATATTACATATTTCATTTAAACATTCTGATTCTTCTTTTGAACGATAGAAGAAAAACAAATGAAAACATAGTCCTTTTTTTATTCTCCCTTTTTGAGGAAGGATCTGGATGGGCTGGAAGTCATAGGCAGAAACCAACCTTTCACCAATGTGTCAGCAGACAGTTTTTCAGCTTGTGATGATGATGACAATAAAGAATCTGAAGAAACATCCTCGTATGTTGCAATATTTCATTAATGCACATTTAAGGCTTTTGCAGTGGATCGGATTTCATTCATAAGAGTTGTTAAAAATGCATATGCATGAATATTCTATTTGTTTGTGTCATTAAAATAGCTGTATCTGTTTTCATGTGGCTGTAGCAGAAGCCAGATTGAACTGATACCTGGATATGAATTGGCAGGTTTAAATGCCTCAGCTGAATCTCTAACACAATTAATTCAACAGCAATATTATTTTGCATATATTAAACAGCCCTTTAGGAAGAATCATTGGTTTAAATAATTATTGGAAATGTGGTGGTCAAAATACATCACTGGCTTATACAATGTGGTCATGGACTGTGGAACGGGGGACACATATTTCATACATGCACCTACATTTTCTGGGAAGGCACATGTGCAGCACTGTGCCTAGACATATGGAATGACAGTCCTTAGATTTTATCATATAAAAATCTGCACTGTAGCAGCCTTAAGCAATTACGGTATAAAGCAAATGTTATACCTTGGCTTTTGTAGAGTGTGCAAATGTTCAGTATCAATTACATAGTGGTCTGAAGAATTTATCTCAAGTGCTTTACCAGTTGGGGGACTATTTAGAAATTTATATTGCAAATGTCAGACTATTCACTTTAATTTTCTTACTAGCTAGTACGTTTAAATATTTAAAAAAAATCATCCAATTGAAAATTTGCTATAAAGAAAAGGGTTGTACTGATTCTTCTTCATATCATTTTAATATACAGAGAGAGGGTTGAGGGAGTGGGATAATAGAGACTGGAGGCCACCTTTGTCACTTTTTAACAAAAGTGGTGAAGCAAGCAGATGGCAGTTTCTACTTGCATTGTCAAGTGAGTTTTTATTTACTTTTATTGATGTAATGTGGTATGTATTTCTATATTTAGTTTAATCTTACAGTATTGCACTTCCATTAGAAGCTGGCTTGGATTCTTCCCTCAAGTGAACTCTGATTCGGCAAGTCTTTAAGTCATTAGCTGTTCCGATGTCAGCAATATATAAAAGCTGAAGCCTGAATCTGTTTTCAAATACTTCTGACTTTTGCTTTACTTCACAGGGACCTATTGGATGAGTATCCAGATATATTTTCAGAACCAATACTTGGTCCCTCTCTGAAGTTCTGTGGACAACCAGCTCGTTGGATCAATACTTCTCATGCGGTAGAGTTGTAAAGACTGCTCAAAATAAAGATTCCTATGTCTTTTACTTTTACTTTTGGGTAGGATGAGTAATTTGGCCAAATCATTTTTTCTAATATCAAACAAATATCACCAATCTCACTATCCAAAGCAATAGCAATAAGGCTTAGAATTTATTAAAATTATATGTTGCCTACCTCATTATCCAAAGCAATAGCAGTAAGCAATAGCACTTAGACTTATATACTCCCATATAGTGTTGTACAGCATTCTATAAATGGTTTACAGAGTCAGCATATTTTTCCCAACAATCTGGGTTGTCATTTTACCGACCTCAAAAGGATGGAAGGCTGAGTCAACCTTGAGCGGTGAGAATATTTTAATAAGGTAATTGCTCAGTAGATTTGAATAGTTTTCACAGTGTTTCACAGTAGAATGAAAAAAATGGGTAGCGTATAGTTTGTTGAATTCACATTGAGCAGAAGCAGAGGTCCATATAATGATGATCTATTGTTAACATCCATATAATAATTAATTAAGTAATATAATAAAACACTTCAATGAATAAAAGCCAACATTTACTTTTAGCTCTTTGTTTGGCAAAGCCAAGAAAAAAAGTAAATATCCTGGCAGTTTGTTTTCTTTTATTCCAATAGGGTGAAGTTGGCATTGCAGCCAGGGTCACCTTTGAAATTCTTGTAGGTGATAAAGCTGAATCTCGCCTTACAGTGAGCAATGATGGCACAACAGCCATCTGGTATGACTGGCGGAGGCTCCCTCCACCTTTTACTTTTCAGGAGAAAAAAAAAAGAGGAATACAGAATTTTTACTTTAATACTAGATCAGGTGAGTGATCTGTTCGTTACTTTTTAAAGTCAAGTTTCATTCATTCATTCATTCATTCATTCATTCATTTATACACCACCCATCTCACTCTGCAAGCAACTCTGGGCAGTTTACAATTAAAATCATAAATATTAGCAATAGTAAATAGAAAACTAAAAAAAAAAAGAAAAACAAGAATGGAATGGTGGTGGCATCTTCCCTATTCATCCACCAGGCACCTCCAGGCATCAAATCCCCAACTAGACCCCAAACCAATTGACGGAGTCAGATTTTAACAATCTTCCAGAAGGCCAAAATATTGCAGGCTCAGGTAGCAAGATGTTCCAAAGAGAGTGGACCATAGCAGAAAAGGCAGTGCTCCTAAACGCCAAAACAGTTCGATTGACAGTGTCTATAGTATGCCCCTTCTGCTGGATTGAGTGGGATGGGCCAGTCCTATTGGGGCAAGACAGTTCCTCAGATATCCCAGTCTCAGGCCATAAAGGGCTTTAAAGGTCAAGCAACTTGGAAGCAAACTAGCAACTGTGCAGTTCATGCAACAGCAGTGTTAGGTGTACTATTCTAGGGGCAGCCAAAACTGTCTATGCTGGTAATGGGAGATACATACATACATATATACATACATATGAAGAGAAATCTTATATGATTAAATTTTATACAATAGATCAAATCAACCATGCCAATTACAACATACCTTACAAAGAGATCTCAACAAGTTCTTCAAGAGATGCTGAAAGAATTGGATTGGCTCTTTCTCTCTGATATCCTAATTCTGACAAAACAATGTCAAAAGAACCATCCCTAGGAGTAACTGAATTATCTTCCTATGTGTCAATCAAATATTTATGTCAAAAGTCTTGGGTTCTCTGAATTTTTGCATGTTTGTGACTTTAAATGTTATTAAACCTTGATGTGCATCCTCTTGTGTTCCCAATTGACAGTGAACAAACAATCCCAAAGTTCAGTGCTTGTTCCATTTATTTCATAAACAATATAATACAATGTGATATGCCAGGTGAAAAAAACCATTACCTTAAATAGCATTCTCAATAAAAAGTAAGTTGTTTAGCTTAAAGTTGGGACTCCCAAGCAGAATTGTCTATTTTTCTTTGTATTATTATCAAAGCTTTTAGAAGTACAAAAAGCAGTATGTGATTATTAAAATGTATATAATTTTGATGGATTTTAATATTTTTATCTTACAAACTCATTGCTTTCATTGTTTGGTTTTAACATTGTGAGGTGTTATACAAAAAAGGTGCAAGAGAGAGCTGATAATATCTTTACTGGAAAGCAATGAATTGTCTATTTTTCATTCATTTTTATAGTTCCAATTTGTTTACTGCAACGATAGCCTAAAAGATGTTGATGAATTTGAATGCTCTATTTTATTTTTTATGTCAAAGATCCATCATCTGCTTATGTAAAAATTAATCCAAATGAAATAAGGCCATAATATTCTGCATTAATTTCTTTAGATAGTAGCAATCTAATTTTGCAAACTCATTTCTTATCATAAAACAATTTAACTTATGAGGTTTCTGTTAGCTAATCTAAGTTCTTTTTTAAACATTTTGAGGATACTTGAATCCTGGGCTTATTATGTTTAGGATATAAAACCTTAAAACCTGGCTTTTAAAGGAATTCCTGAGAGAAAAATACAATATAACATAGAATTCTCATCTTGAATTATGCTTGGGTTCATTTTTCTTGATGGCATTATTTTTCTTAGTAACTTTTGTTATTAATATGTATTATTGATTCTTTTTTTATTATATTATTTTTGTATTTTCATTATTTTTTATGATGGGTGGAAAGATTGGGAATGTCAATACAATGAACAAAATCAGGTGTCCTGCCAAAGAAAGTGATACTCTTTCCTTCCCACTATGTGCTTTCTGTTCCCATAGGTGTTATCCTACCTGGAGAAACCATACATTTTTCCTTCATCTTTAAATCATTGAGTGCAGGCATTTTCAATGAGTCCTGGGAGTTTAGTACTCATCCTGAGTTATTAGGAGGAGCTATGCTACAAGTGACTCTTTGGGGAATTGCACTCTATGAAGATACTACAGTTAAACTCAGGGAGGATCTGGAGGTAACCAAACCTATTTTCATGAGATACATGGTAAAGGAAGTTCACTTTGCTCTAAGATCACATTGCTTCTAAGATTGGATGTTGTGGAAGATGAGTAGATTTACACTGCAACTAATATTTAATTGGATGCACAAAAATTAACTTTCCAATCAGGTTTTCTGTAGAGGGCTATGTGGAAGTATTACTAAATTATGATTCTGTATGTTAGTACAAATCCTAGTTTCTGAACATCCAAAGTGGTAACTTCCTTGAGTTCAAATTACAACTGCTATAAAGCCTGGTACAGTGCAATTTGTGATGGGGCAAAATTAATGAATTAACCAAGTTTTCTATTTTAGTGTGTCATGTGAACATGTCCTAAATTTTATACATAGACAGGCAGTGTTCACATGACACATTAAGCTAGAAACTCTTTATTGTTATTTTGCTTGAAATTCCAGAAAGAGTTAGAGGCTCGAGAAATTGCTGTTATAATAGAAGAAAATCTAGAAGAGTTACTTAATCGGATTCGAACACCCACACGAGTAAGATCCCCAGTTGATGCCTACGTCACTGAAGAAGAATTATTTCACAGAAAGAATCCAGAGGTATAGTTTGTCCTTTATAGGGAATGTGGGATGGGGATGTGGACAGAGAATAAATAATAAGGATTGATACCAGTCAGAGCATTGGGAACCAGTAAGGGAACAACCTTAGCTTCTTTTTTAAAATTAATCTTTACATAAATAAAAGATAAATACAAAAATATATAAAGAAAAGAATGAAAAAAGAAAAAGTGCAGAAAAGAATACAGTTAAAAGTGGGAAACAAATGACTTTCACCCTTTATAGCAGTTACAAACTTACTCTCTTCCTCTTTAACATTATAATTATATCCCTTCAGCTCCATGTTCAATCTTTTCTCAATAATCAAATCCATAAATCATTTCATTTTTTTCCATTCTCAGCTAAAAGTTCATAAAAGGTTTCCAGTCTTTTAAAAAAGTATTTATTATCTTGTCCTTGATAAACCAGGTGAACTTTGCCATCCCGCTACTTCTGCCATCAATCTATTCTTCCATTGTGGGTACTTCAGTATTTCTCCATCTTTGTGCATAAGTTAATCTTTTCTAATTGACTATTCCTAAGTTCCAAAAAAGAGTTCTAGTTTCATTTCAATATTAATATTAACCTCTCCCCTCCCCCTTTCTTTCTCTTTTTCACAAGTCACTGGCATAGTATAAGGTTCCTTCATGTTTTTTGCATTTCTATTATTGACTAGAACTATTTTTATACATCTCTGATAATTTCTTTGATGTCAAAGAAAATCTCTTAAAATTTAGCTCTTAAATTATAACACAATCTGAATGTCAGTTTCTTTATCCATATTCTCACCCGTCTATATATTATACATGTAGTCCTTCATTAACAATGGTAATTGGACTGGAATTTATGTTGCTATGTGATGCAGTTGTATATGTGATGATATCACATAACCACATTGCTTAGTACCACAATCCCAGCAATCGCCCTTGCCATTATTAACTAAATTCCACCTTGCCTTCTTAGGGAAGGATCCACTCCTCCCCAAGCTAAATCATACTTGGCTTGGTCCAGCCATCCCAGCCCCAAGCTTGGTAAGATCGCCTCCTCTACCTCTTCTTGAATTCCCTCCACCTGCCTGTCTCTTGCTCATCTCTGCCTTTTTGGCTGCCCACATACCCCCGATTCCTGCCATGGGCCTTATTTTGTACTGACTTCTTTCACACTGGTGCTGCTATGGCTTCTCTTGTTGGCTGCCAAGCGTCTCTTTTTTAAACATGCCAACCAGTTTACTGGGGTTTTGACTATTGCTGCCATCTGCAAATTTCAGTTTCAAATTTGAGCAAAAAAAATGTACATCTTTTTTGCAATAAAATATTTATCATAGATACACTGTTGATTTCCTATTTTTGTCTTATATTATTCAGTCTCCATTACTGTGCATATGAAACCACTGAAAATTAAATCCCTCTGCAGTTAATTTCTTGACTTCAACTTGAGCTGTCCATCTTCCTGTATTAATAAGTCTTGGTATGTTAATGGTTTCTCTTTGTCTGCTGTTTCTTTTCTATAAAATGCTTCCTGTGCTGAGACCAGTAAAAGCATTTTGGGCCCAAACTGGGTTTATATTTATTCCACATTTTTAATATGACACTTCTCATATAATATCATATTCTTCTAATTCTAGCATTTTATTTCTCAGCAAAGCTCAGTCTTTCATTCAAATCAAATAGCAGACTGCAGAATAAGTTTAAAATCAGGCAATCTAGTCCTCTTCTTTTTTCTGCATCTTAAAGAATTTTATATTTAATACTTGGTTTTTCATCTTGGGAGTCCCAACTTTAAGCTAAACAACTTATTTTGCCCGGTGGGGTGGTGGCGGCGGCAGCGGCTGCTTTAAGCGTTCCCTTGTCTCGCAGCCGAGGCCGCTCCGGGCCACTGGCCGCTGGGACGCGCTCCTGTGAGAGCCTCTGCGTAGTGCCGGGAGGCCGGGCAGAGGCGATCCGGGACTTCCAGCGGCAGAGCTTGGAGAAGCAGCGGACGCAGGCCAGGGCAGCAGGGGGGGGGCGGCGGGGCACTTTGCATCGCGGGAGCCACCAAGCGCCTTTGCTGCAGACCCTTGCTTGCTCCCGTGATGCAAATTCCCCCCCCCCGCCGAGGCCAACCGCTGCCCTGCTGAGCTGCTTCGCAAAAGGATGCCCAGCTGAGCCTCACCAGGTATAAACCTCACCGCACGTCACTGTTACATACTCACCACTAACTTTCTATGAGCATTTTCAATGCCTTAAAATTGTCTTCACCTGTTTCCCCAACTTTAGTTGGTATTGTACCAAAAGGCACAAATTCACCTATTTGCTAATTTTTTCTGCCATTTATGCATATCTTTGATAAATTAACTTTCAGATGCAAAATGTTTTAATATTTTTCCTGCATATTGACAACAAAACATTTCTGACTTACAAAGTACATAAAAAGTGTGCCTTTTACTCTGGGTGGAAAAGGTAAAAAAAAGGGGGCAATGATAAAAGACATTTCTAAATGATGGATGGTAAAAAGGAAGTAATATTTATTTTAGAATTCTATCATAGTTATTTTTTAAAAAGTCTATTCGTGTTCCTGGACCTTGAAGAGTGGATACAGGAACCTCCTTGGCCAGCATCGCTGCCGCCGCTGCTGTCCCGGGCGCGGCCCCTTCTTCTTCTTCCACCTCGGCTTTTCAGACAACGCCGCTGCAGGGCCTTCTCCGGCCGCCGTGGCCTCGGCTCCCCGTGCGGCTTTGCCCGCTGCTCCGGGTGCTGCAGCGGTGGCAGCTAGCAACAAGAGCAACAGGAGGAAACGGGAAAACAGGGCCAGCACTTTCGGCTTCAAGTGCACGCTGCTGCTGGGCCCCATCGGGGAAAGCGGCGGGCCGGCTTTGGGGAACGGGCCTTCGGGGAGGCCTCCGGGCGCGCCAGAGGAGCCAGCCTACACCAGCACGCCATGAAAGAAGACAAATTACAGCCCCGGCATGATGGGACAGGAAAAGGAATGAATTAGATGGAGTGGAGACTGGAGGCGCTGACGCTGGAGCTGGAGAAGGAGCTGGAGCTGCACATGCGCAAGGAGTATTTTGGTATTTGTATCGAGTGTGGAAAGGGGGTATATGGGGCCAGCCAAGCGTGCCAGGCCATGGGGAACCTTTGCCATACCAACTGCTTTTCATGCTGCTCTTGTGACACACGACCCCCACAGAGAGGGAGGACAAGGACGAGGAGGACAGGGAGCCTGCCCCCCCAACTATCGCCAGCTGCCCCATCCGCCTCAGACTTCCTGCACTACTTCCATGCCCCGCAGGGGAGACGAACGAGGAGAATGAGGAACTCCCCCCCACAAACTACCACCGGCTCCAGCCACCTCGGACTCGCGCTGAGCGCCTTCCCTGCAGGGCTCGGATGAAGGTCCTTCCCTGTGGGAAACAGCAGAGGAGAGCCTGTTTGCATTTTTAGCTGGTTTGTTGGGTGTATGAGTACATGAATGAGAGAAAATGTGCCCACTTTTAATTTAATTATTGTATTATTGTATTTTAATAACTGTTGTGGGGTGTGTCTGAAGAGAGTGTTTGATTGGTGAGTATGATAGGATTGGGAGTGCGACCTGGAATCCCCTCCACTGAGTGCAGAAGCAGAAGTGGATGGGGGCCCAGACTTGCCTCCCATCCTGGAGTGAATGGTACGCGTGGCCTGCCGGGAAGAATGGGGGCCATGGGGGAGAGGGGGGGGGTCTACGGGGATGGGGGGATGTCGGAGCATTTCAGTTACGACTGGGAGGGGCAGATATGATGGGAGCTGTAGGGCTAGCCATTACTGGGGAAGAAGGACTCGCTACATTACAGCGATTCCTTGTTCCGGCCCCTCAGGCTCAACTCAAGGACCTGGTGGCAGAAGAGGTCAGGGCCCTGGTCTCAGGTTGTTGCTGCTAAATGCCACGTCAGTTGTGAACAAAGCTCCCCTCATCCAGGATTTAATATTAGACGAGGAGGCAGACCTGGCATGTATAACCGAAACCTGGCTGGGCCAAGAGAGAGGAGTCCCCCTCTCAGAAATGTGCCCAGATGGGTTTCAGGTGCTCCACCAACCACGACACCAAAGAAGGGGTGGGGGAGTAGCAGTTATCGTCCGAAGGTCATTAGTTCCTCGCAGGATCCCTGCCCCAGAGATTGTGGGGTGTGAGTCTCTCCTCTTGAAGTTGGACCTAGGGGTTCAATTGGGCTTGCTGTTGACATACCTACCTCCCAGCTGCGTCACGACAGCCCTGCCTGTGCTGCTAGAGGCAGTAGCAGGGTTGGCAATGGAGTTCCCCAGACTAATGGTACTGGGGGACTTTAATCTGCCGTCTCTTGGTGAACACTCAGATGGGGCACAGGAGTTCATGGCTTCCATGACAACCATGGACTTGACCGAGGTAGTTCAGGGTCCAACTCATAGAGCAGGACACACGCTTGACCTTGTATTTCTCTCGGGGCAGTGGAGACGTGATCTCGAGTTAAGGGGAATAGAGACCTCGCCCTTGTTATGGTCAGATCACTCCTTGCTGAGGCTTGACTTCAGGACGCTACTCCCCCATTGCAGGGAGGTGGAGCCGACTAAGTGGTTCCGCCCCAGGCGCCTGATGGACCCGGAGGGATTTCAGAGGGAGCTTGGAGAGATACCTGACTCCCTTGTCCGCAATCCAACCAAGTCTTTGGTTGCTGCCTGGAACATTGTGGCAGCTGAAGCATTGGATCAGATTGCGCCTTTGAGGCCTCTCTGCGGCAGTGGATCCAGGAGGGCACCTTGGTTTACCGAGGAACTCCGGGAGATGAAGCGCCAAAAGAGACGCCTAGAGCGATGTTGGAGGGCTAGTAACTCTGAATCTGATCAATCACTATTAAGAGCCTTTATCAGGACTTACCTAGTGGCGATACGGGCGGCAAAATGTACACATTTTCCCGCTCTTATTGCGTCCGCGGAATCTCGCCCAGCCACCCTGTTTAGGGTGACCCGCTCCCTCCTGAAAGATGAGGAGGTGGGGGAACCCCTGCAGGGAAGAGTGAGGAGTTCGTTCAGTTTCTGTCGGATAAAATCACTCAGATTCGGACAGACCTGGACTCCGCTTGGGCAGTACCAGCCGAGATGCTGAGGGTTAGTTTTAATCGGATTTTCTGGGATGAGTTCGAATTTGTCACCCCTGAGGAAGTGTACAAGGCCATGGGAGCAATGAGTGCCTCCACCTGTTTATTGGACCCGTGCCCCTCCTGGCTGGTTTCGACCAGCAGAGACGCGACACGAGGCTGGCTCCAGACGATTACTAACGCATCCTTGCAGGAGGAGTCTTTCCCGCAACCATTAAAGGAAGCAGTGGTAAGACCCCTCCTCAAGAAGCCTTCCCTGGACCCAGCTATTTTGAAAAACTATCGTCCTGTCTCCAACCTTCCTTTTTTGGGGAAGGTTGTTGAGAAGGTGGTGGCGCTTCAACTCCTATGGACCTTGAATGAAACGGATTATCTAGGCTCCTTTCAGTCTGGTTTCAGGCCTGGGTACAGCATGGAAACAGCTTTGGTCGCCCTGACCAATGATCTCTGGTGGGCCAGACATTCCTCTATCCTGGTGCTTCTTGACCTCTCAGCGGCCTTCGATACCATCGACCATGGTATCCTTCTGCGATGCCTAGGGGAAGTGGGAGTGAGAGGCACCGTTTTACGGTGGTTCTCCTCTTACCTCTCTGACAGGTCGCAGTCGGTGTTGGTTGGGGGGCAAAGGTCGACCCCTAGGCCCCTCGAATGTGGTGTTCCACAGGGTTCGGTCTTGTCCCTCCTCCTATTTAACATCTACATGAAGCCGCTGGGTGAGATCATGCGACAGCACGGGGTAAAGTACCATCAATACGCAGATGATTCTCAACTGTATCTTTCTGCCCCCTGCCAGCTCAGTGTAGCGGTGGACGTGATGTGCCGATGCCTGGAGGCTGTTATGATCTGGATGGGGGTGAACAAACTTGTGCTCAATCCTGATAAGACTGAGTGGCTTTGGATGCTGTCCCCAAAGGACAGCTTAGACAGTCCTTAACCCTGGGGGGTGAAAATTTACACCCCTCAGAGAGGGTCTGCAATTTGGGGGTCCTCCTGGATTCGCAGCTAAAACTGGAACATCATCTATTGGCTGTGACCAGGGGGGCCTTTGCCCAGGTTCGTCTGGTGCACCAATTGCAGCAATATTTGGATCAGGAGGCACTTCAAACGGTTATTCACGCCCTTGTCACCTCAAGGCTGGATTATTGTAATGCGCTCTACATGGGGCTACCCTTGAAAAGCGTTCGGAGACTGCAGTTAGTCCAGAATGCGGCCGCACGAGCGATATTGGGTGCACCGAGGTACACCCACGTTACACCTGTCCTCTGCGAGCTGCACTGGCTACCAATTGGTCTCCGGACGCAATTCAAGGTGTTGGTTATTACCTTTAAAGCCCTACATGGCTTAGGGCCAGCGTACCTTCGAGACCGCCTACTGCCACATACCTCCCAGCGGTCAGTAAGATCCCACAGATTGGGCCTCCTTCAGATGCCGTCAGCCAGACAGTGTCGGCTGGCGGGCCCCTGGAGGAGAGCCTTTTCTGTGGCTGCTCCGACTCTTTGGAATCAGCTACCCCCAGAGATCCAGACCATACCCACTCTCATGGCCTTCAGGAAAGCTGTAAAAACCTGGCTGTTCTGGCAGGCCCGGGGCTGTTGACCTCACTGTTGAGGTCCAGCCCCGATTAGAATGAATATATGTGGTGTTGAGATTTTAAACTATTTTTTTTCTCGTTACGTGTTCGTTATGTGTTTTCTCTCTTTTTTGTAAGCCACCCAGAGTCCTTCGGGATTGGGCGGGATATAAATTTTATAAATAATAATAAATAATAATAATAAATAATAATAATACTAAGTAGCAGTGTAATAGGAAACAATGCATTCAGAATGCTATGAAGAGAACTGCAGTAAGCCCCACCACAGATGTTAAATCCCTCTACTTCTCAATCATACAGATGAAAGGAGTCAACCACTATAGTACATCTATTTGTGCTATAGTACATTGTGGATAGCTGTTGGCTAAAGCATGTTAACACCTGATGCTCCATGAAATTAACATAATAAACTGTTGCCTATGTATCTGATTTTTAAAAAATAATAAAGTAGCATGCTCCGAGGGAAAATATGGGGCCACTTTTTGTTTTATTTGTAGATTGAAGTGGTTCCACCACAAAACCGCGCTCGACTAAACCGCGCCCAACTAAACCGCGTCACTGACGTCATCAACAGGGCGACAACAGCGCGGAGACAGAAGCACGCTGTAAACCCTAAACCTAAAGTTAACCCCTAAACCTAAACCTAACCCCCCTAAACCTAATCCTAAACCTAACCCTAAACCTAACCCTTAACCTAACCCTAAACCTAACCCTAACCCTAAACCTAACCCTTAACCTAACCCTAATCCTAACCCTTAACCTAACCCTAAACCTAACCCTAACCCTTAACCTAACCCTAACCCTAACCCTAAAGCTAACCCTTACCTTAAGTTGAAGCGGCTTGCTTTCAAAGTGCTATTTAAAGCGCCCTTCTTTCTCCGCGCTGGCTGTTGTCGCCCTGTTGATGACATCAGCGACGCGGTTTAATCGGGCGCAGGTTAGTCGAGCGTGGTTTTGACGGGTCACAGATTGAAGTATCAAGATACATTCAAATTCAGTAAGGTCTGCATCACAGAAACTTTGATGAGAGGATGTGTCAGAAGCGGTTGATTCCTTATATGCCACTTTATTAGTCATCTCTCTCCTTACAGCTGCATTACAATCACCAAGTTGTAAAGGAACTTCATGAATTGTGGAACAGAGTTATGAATCCTCAACCTGTAGAAGTGTATGTAGAAGAAGAACGGAGAAAAAGCATGGCCAGTGAGACTTCTCCATCCAAGAGTACTGCAGACTCTCAGAAGAGTCCTGAGGATATCCGTAAGAGTCTTTCCTCGCCTACTTCCATAGTAAAGACGCTTGGGTTGGAAGAACTGGTAGATGAAACTAGTAAAACTGAAATAGAAGAAGTGGCCCAAGTAGAGGAAGCACCCCGTGTGGAATGGAACCTTTCTGTTGCGGATTTTAGGCAGGTATGTTAATGAGGTTTCTTATTCCTCAGTATGAGAATTATTCAGAGAGAATCCCATCCTTGTGCCAGAATATCCAATATTTTCTAATATGGAAAATGGCAAGATTTGAACCTTATCCATAGGCATCTTTTTTCATTCAAGTAGTCTCCCTGTTGGTGAGTGTAGGAAGGGACACTTGCAAGCCCCACTAACTGTGCCTAATTTCACCAGCATTATTATTGACTGATATAAAGGGAGGTTGGTACATCTCTTTTGCTCAGGCTACCGCTTTATACTTTGATACTCTTCAGGCATTATGATCTCGGACTGACTGTAAATATTTGTAGCTCTGCTTGTGTTTATTTGAGCATTTTAGAGAGAGAGTTTGATATTGATTTCTATTTCTTTAGACGTTGCTGACAGTCCCTGAAGAAGAAGAACGGGAAGTTGCCCTAGCTCAGCTCAATAAAGCAGCATTGGAACTTTGTATTACTCCCCTGACAACTAAGGAAGATCTCTTCTACCAGATATGGTATGGTGTATAAGGGTAGACTATTCCACCCAATACTATGCATATATAATATTGGCAGCAAAAAATCTTAAAATAAACCCATTATACAGTTGGTGAGCAAGGATGCAGGGTAGCTAACAGATCTAATTTATTTTCTTTATGTGGCACTTCCTCCAGATAGCTCGGAACAATGTCCATTTGTTGTTCTGTTCCATCTTCCTTTATGACCTGACATCAACCTTGTAAGGTCGATTAGAGGAAAAGATAGCATTTCAGTTTGGAGTCACAAATCAGTTTTCTGGCTGACTAAACCCAGTTCTCCCCTTTTTACTTCACCATTTACATACTAATTCCCAGATTCTATTTTCTTCTCTAAAGAAATAGCCTTGATTTATTAGTTAGCAAGCTTCATTTCGGACAGAAGAGAGAAACTTACCACCCCAACCTGTTCTTGGTAACTTTTGAAGCTTCCAAGAGTCTTTTCCTGTGAAAGATTGAGATTGTCTTGGCAACATTTTGGCAAGGTGTCACTCGCCATCTTCAGGCTGCTGTTTTCGGCTTCGTGTTTTGTGAGTAAAGCGTGGTCGGAGCTGACCTCTTTCTATGAATCTTGGTGGGGGTGTGTGGAGTGCTGGCTTTTTTTCAGCAAGTGGAATGATTGGTTGTGTGGTTGTATCATGATTGGTAGATTGGTGCTAATTGGTGCTGGCTGTGTGTCCGTTGTTGTTTTGTGTTGTAATGGCCTAGGTGGTGGGTGGAGCTCTTTTGTTGAGTAGGGCTGGTTTCCAGATGTCAGGTAGAAAGAAGGTATCATCATGTTTATTCATGTTGTGGGGGTGTTTCTCTATTTCTCTTGTTAAAATGTTCAGTTTTAGAGATTAATTTGGTTCCTTCAAAATTAATTTCATGTCCTGTAGCTTTAAGGTACTGGAAAAGGCAGGAAGTTTTTTCTTTTTTTCTTACTGCGTTCTTGTGTTCTGTGATGCATGCATTTATTCTCCTGTTCGTTTGTCCTATGTATGTTGCAGGGCAGATTTTGCATGGTATTTCGTAGACTCCTTGGTTTTCTAGCTGGATTTTGTCTTTGGGGTTTCTTAAGATGTTGGCTATTTTTTGGTCAGTGTTGAAGGCTGTCTTGATATTGTGTTTGTGGAGAATTTTGCTGATTTTATCTGTGGTGCCTTTGATGTAAGGGAGGAGGGCGATGCCGTTGTCCTGTTCTGTGTCTCAGTTTTTGGGGGCAGTCTCCCTTTGGTTTAGGTTGGTAATTGTTTTTCTTTGGAATCCGTTGAAGATTAATACATTTGTGAGAGTGTGTAATTCAGTTTTCAGGTGGTCTTTGTCGGCTAGGCATTTGGTTCTGGAGATGAGGGTCTTGGCTACAGAGTTGATCTGTGCAGGGTGGTGATGGGATTGTGCGTTTAAGTAGCGGTTGGTGTGTGTTTTTTTCTGGTAGATGGTGTGTCCTAGGGAGCCATTGGGTTTTTTGTAGATTAAGACATCTAGAAAGGGAAGTTGGTTGTTTGCTTCTATTTCTATAGTGAATTGTATTTTGGGGTGTAGGCTGTTGAGATGTGTGAGGAAGTTGTCCAGTTTTTCTTTCCCGTGTGGCCAAATCACGAAAGTGTCATCAACATATCTAAGCCAGAGTTTGGGTTTGTGTTCAGATTTATCTAAGGCGTTAGTTTCAAAATGTTCCATGTATAAGTTTGCGATGATGGGTGAGAGGAATGATCCCATGGGTGCTCCTTCTGTCTGTTTGTATCTTTGTCCATTATGGATGAAGTATGTGTTGGTTAGGCAGTGGTTGATCAGGTCCAGGATGTGTTTAGGGAGGTTGTGTTTGTTCTGGATAGCTGTCAAGGTTTCTTTTTTAGGCACTTGGGTGAAGAGGGATATGACATTTTGAAGGAACCAAATTAATCTACAAAACTGAACACTTCAACAAGAGAATAATTATGGAAGTTATCGAAATAGAGAAACATCCCCACAACATGAATAAACGTGATGATACATCCCGCCTATCAGACATCTGGAAACCAGCCCCAGTCAAGAAACGAACTCCACCACCACCCAGGCTGTTGCAACACAAAACAACAATGGACACACAGCCAGCACCAATCAGCACCAATCTACCAATCATGATACAACCACACAACCAATCAATCCACTTACTGAAACAAAGCCAGCACTCCACACACCCCCATCAAGATTCATAGAAAGACGGCAGCTCTGACCACACTTTACCCACACAAACACGAAGCCGAAAACACCAACCGGAAGATGGCCGAAATGTTGCCAAGACAATCTCAATCTTACATGGGAAAAGACCTGAATACAGCAATACCAGCATACCTACACCCGTGAAAATCTATGAATATATATGTGTGTGTGTGTGTGTGTTTGTGTGTGTGTATGTGTGTTGTGGCCCAGCAGGAGCCGTCAGAGCTGCCGCCAGACTCCAACAGCAAGGGGGTTGATCAGTCAGCCTTGGAGGAGGTGGAGGACCCTGGACAGGGTGTCAACGCCGAGCAGGGCGAGGAGAGACTGGCTGGCCACCAGGTGGCGGGAGAGCATTGGATCAAAGGGAATGTTCCTGAAAGTATTTGGGAGTTATATCAGGAGGCAAACAGGTTGAGGTCTACTCAGCGTAAAGGACAAAGGAGGAAATACAGGAGATGATTGCGAGCCTATCACACGGACAACCCATCCCGACCACATCCGGACTGTCAGACCCAGGGGAAGGGCCCTGCGTGGAGGGATGGTGTTGTGGCTCAGCAGGAGCCTTTGGAGCTGCTATCAGACTCTGACAGCGAGGGGCCCTATGAGTCAGGCCTGGCAGAGGCGGAGGGCTCTGGACAGGGTTCTGACTCCGAGCAGGGCTCAGAGAGACTAGTTGATCCCCAGGTAATGACTGAGCCTTGGATCAGTGAGAGAGGCTGACCCAGAAACCTCCTGTGAGTTGTTTCGGGATGCACGCAGGAGAAGGGCTGACCGATGTAAGGAACAATTGAGGACTCACAGGAGATGATAACGAGCAGCTGTTGCTCGTTAGGATCTCCTCCTGCGGATAAAAGACTGATGGTGCCACGCCCTGGTTGCAGAAGTCAACGTTCTGTTTCTGTTCTAGTCAACTTTCTCCGTTCGTGTGCAACCATCGAGAAAAGCACTTGGATAAGTGACTTGATTTATATAATCCTGTTTTGTAGCAGTTTATGAGTTAGGACTTTTGCCAGAGCATTTATCTGTGTTTATTTTGGGTTCGCAGCCAGCAAGAGCTGGGACTGATAAAAACATTCCTTTGAACGTTCTGTTTGGCTTTCGTTTCTGAACGGGCAAACGTCTTAGCCATTAAGCCACAGGTCTCCTCCTTATCAGCTGAAGCCAGGGAAGAAGGTATATATTTAGAGTCACAACCCCTGATAAGCCCCAATTATGGAGGAAGCTAACTGCTTCCATCATCTGTCAATCGGCTCGTCACAAGAGTCCATCACGACAGAAACCCAATATTTTTACTGTTGCCTTTGTTATATTTGTATTTTTTATTTGTGCTGATAAATAAATAAAGGGAGACTAGTATAGATCTATTTCAAGCTATTTAGCTCTCATCAGCTAGCCATACCCTTACTGGGATTCGAACCTGTGCTGTATTGCATCTTAGGCAAACGTCTTAGCCATTAAGCCACAGGTCTCCTCCTTATCAGCTGAAGCCAGGGAAGAAGGTATATATTTAGAGTCACAACCCCGCCAGACTCCGAGAGCGAGGGGGCTTATGAGTCGGCCTTGGAGGAGGTGGAGGACCCTGGACAGGGTGTTGACGCTGAGCAGGGTGAGGAGAGACTGGTTGGCCACCAGGTGGCGGCAGAGCATTGGATCAAAGGGAATGTTCCTGAAAGTATTTGGGAGTTGTATCAGGAGGCAAGCAGGCTTAGGTCTACTCAGCATAAAGGACAAAGGAGATGATTGCGAGCAGCTGTTGCTCATTGGGATCCTCGCCTGAGTATAAAGAGACTGCTGGTGCCACGCCCTGGTTGCAGAAGTCAACGTTCACGTTCATGAATTAACAGAAACCAGCTTGGAAAAGTGGGAAGCCTGTTTGGATTGCCTAGGTTTGTGAGACTTAAACCAACTTGGAGAAGTGGGAAGCCTGTTTGCATTGCCTAGGTTTGTGAGACTTACTGCCAGCGTGCTTATCTTTGTTTATTTTGGCCTCGTAGCCAGCAAGAGCTGGGACTGATTAAAAGAAACCTTTTGAGTTACGTGGCTTTTGGCTTTCATTCCTGGCAGAGAAGGGGGGGGGGGGTCAGAACACACACACACACACACGTTTTCGTAAAATTGATATATGCATGTATGTATGTATGTAGGTAGGTAGATAGATAAGAGAGAGAGGGAGATAGATAGATAGATAGATAGATAGATAGATAGATAGATAGATAGATAGATAGATAGATAGATAGATATACACAATTAACATAGCATCCTTTAACTCTCCAACTTCAGAAATGCTTTTTAAAAAAACAAAAATTGTTATTTTGTTCCCCAAATAATGTCACTCAGTTCCCCAAATGATGTCACTCAGTTCCCCAAATGATGTCACTCAGTCAATTCCCCAACGTTTTTGAAAGCCAACGATTGTTGAAGAGCAGCAGTTGTCAAAATGGAAGTAGACATGTTAAATACAGTATCTGAATATTTTGTGAAAAATGAATTAAATGAAAGGCCCTCAAGGGATCCAGCCATACAGTGTCTCCTGCATCTCCACAGTTTGTTATTCTAGCCTTACATCTTTCCTTTGTTAGTGGAATTATTCTGCTGTTTCTCTGCATTGGGCTTTTAGATCATTCGCTTATCCCCAATGATGAAATTATTTTCATTCCTACAAGCTTTCCTATACATCCATATATGAGTTAATACTCCATGGTTGCCACTTTCCATTCTAAGATGACTGGCGTTGATATTTTTTAAACGCGGTTGTTGGGCAGTCAGATTCTCCCACTAGAGGTTTTGTGTATAAAACACTTGTTCTGTTCCCAAATCTTTTTTCCTTATATATGGATTATTACTTAATCCATTACTTATGGATTATTACTTAATAATAAATCTGATGCAATTGACATCTCTTTTTAATTACATTTATTCTGAAAACAAAAACCTTGTGCTACAAATCTCACATATTTAGGAAACAGTGCCTTGGGAGAATAGCTAAAAAATGTTTTATTTAAATTAACAACAGCTCTTGTAAATTTGGGTCTGCCTTTGATTTAGAGAAAGCCATAAAAAAGCAATGACAGAATTTTGGCTTGCTCTCCTTTGTCTCTCCTTTCAAAGAGAAATAAAATCAGATTTCTTCCCTGCATTAGTTTCCAGTTGTGGAGGGAAGTAATTGATGGGCTGGTGAACTGCTCGTTAGTGCTCAGAAATCTGCTTGGTATGCCTGAGAAAGATACTTACGTTGAAACTGCTCCAGAAGAACTAGGTAAGTTTGCCTATCAATTCAATAGATCAGACTCTAAGAAAATGTACAGGTAGGTAACATTAAAAATGGTGGACAGTCTCTGCTTGATTCAGGTATAAAGTCAATATCATCCTATTTCCTAAATTGCATTTAAACTTTTACTAGTGTTTCCAGCTTACTGCTTGCCAGAAGGTAGTTTCACTAATCAGAAAGGCCAGTAAAATAATTGTTAACACTAAATGGAAGAAATTTATTTTGCTTATTTTTGCAGCTGATGTAAAATCAGCTGCTGCAAAGGCTGTCAAAGAAGATCGGAAAGTGCAGAAAGAAGATAAGAAAACTGCTTCGAAGGAAAAGGAAAAAGGAAAGGCAACCAAAGAGGTAGATATATGATTGGTACCTTCAAAATTAATATAGAAAATGAAGCTTAATCAGATAAAACTGCATTATGCAATCTATTTCAGGCTAAAGACTACATTTGGCCTGTGGGTGGTAAACAGAGAATGTCAATGCAAAAAATAAGCAAAATTGAATTGAAAAGTGGGTGGAAGCAGGAAAAACCACTGTATTTGATTTCATTTGAATTTAATACAAATTATATTAAATAGATTAGTTAGTGTGATTATCTTCCACATATCCTTCCATTCCCTTTTCTCACATTAAAAATTACAGGGTAATAGCAATTTGGGGGTGACATTCTGGGGATATTATATAAGGTTCTGAGAATTCAGATTTCACAACTGCAAGATAAATGAAAGATAAAAAGAATTTTATACTTTTTTTTCATCTGAGTTAACTCTTTACTGAAAGTACTCTTGGTTTCAGATATACACACTGTGGTATTTGAAGCTATGCAAACCAGATTGTTCTGATCTCTGTTTGGCATAATTTCATCTTTCTTAGCAAGAACGCACAAATAGCCGAAAAGGCAAGGGAAAGGAAGAGAAGAAAATAAGGGCACTCACAAAGGAAGCAAAGGATGCTATATCTTTTTCAATTGAATCTTCGGAAGCAGAACTACAGTTACGCCGAGAACAAGTCGATCCAATTGTGCAGGAAAAATACCGTGAAAAACTCTATGTTGAAGTAAGTTTGTATATACACCTTACAATAGGAAAAATACTCAACCACAAAACAAAACTCACAATAAACCAAATAAAACTTGTAGCAGCCCCAAATTTACAAGAGTAAACAGCCTGAAGAGCAGAAAAGCCTTTATTTGATACCAAAATATCACAGCTCCTTGGTGGTGAGCAAATATCACTGGGAACATTCCAGTGATGATAACCCTTTGTTCAATTGGCTGTTGTAGTGTGTTATGTCAGAAGAAATATTGTGATGCTTCATGTCAGTGACATGCAGTCACTAGAGGCAAGGGAGGCGGGGCCTCACCAGTCTCAGGAAGAAAAGGAAAGAATTTTTTAAAATAATTAGAAAGGCCAGGGTAGTTGCTCCCAGACTCCAAGTCACAGTGACTCTGAGTCTGCTTAGTGCTAACTGTAGGAGGAGGCTAGAGAACTATGGGCCTCCTTTGCATAAGGAATTTTTTCGCCTTTTAAGAGTTAACCAAGGGTTAAAAAGTGAAAAATTCCTTATGCAAATGAGGCACGTGATTCTCCCGCCTCCTCCTGCAGAGGGCACTTTGTTTAGAGGCTATTTTAAAACATTTTAGCAGAGTCATCCATGTGGTGACTCTTGCAGCAACTATCCTAGCCTGCCTGGCCCTGGCTAGACCAAATCTTGCAATTTTGACGCAGCTGGAAGGTATGTGGGTCAGAGGGAGGGGGCAGGGGGGAGAAATTCAATTTATTTGTAATGTAAGTAATTGTAATTTGTTTTTATTATGTGTATGTTTGTGTGTGTGTTTTTTTTACCCGTCTCTGCTGGCACGCAGGCTGGCACATCTATTTTTATTTTTCATTTTTCATTTTTTTAATTTTTTTAAAGCCATGCGGCCTTGGCGCGCCATAGAGCAAAACATGTCCTGGTTTGTGGCCGGCCGGCATGCACTTTAAAGTGCAAGCGTGCCGCCCGACCACAAACCGGGACATGTTTTGCTGAATGGTGGCCGAGCCGGCTGGCACTCTAAAGTGCCGGCATGCCTTCCGGGCTGGCCATTCAGCGCTCGCACCCAGCGCTCACACGCCCACCGGACGGCACTGGGGAGGAGAGGAACCGCACGGGTCCCGCCGCTGACAGTATGGGTGAGGATTGGCCGGCTGGGGGTGGGGGTGGCTGCTGCCGAGGCTTCCAGCCTTGCAATCCTGGGGGGGGGGAAGGCGGAGGTTCGGTCCGGAGCTGCGGAAGACCATTGCACCGGGAGGCCTCCACCCCGGGGATCCCCCGCTCCCCCCATTTGGATCACTCCCGAACCCAAAGGAGTCTGGACGGGTTGCGTTGCGTTGCATTGCATTGCTTACATTGCACGGCATAGCATCGAGTTGCGCATTTTGCTCACCTTTCCAGCGCAGGGTTCAGGCCAGGGAAGACGGGGTTTGGGGGTGCGGAAGAGGAAGGGGCGATCTCCCCCTCCATTCGTCTGTCCCGCTGCAGAGCTCCTCCCCTGATTTCCCATTGAGGAAAAGAGGAGTTTTAATTCCCCACCAGTAAAAAAAAACATTTAGTCTTTGAAAGGCCCTTGTGTGACATCTTCCTGTGTGTGTTTGTGTGTGTGTGTGTGTGTGTGTGTGTGTGTGTGTGTGACATCAGTGCCTCACCAGCCATAAACCTCACTGCACGTCACTGCTTCATGTAGTTATTAAATAGCACCGGGAAGACTAGAATCCTAAAGTAGCCATATGCAGGGGTGGGCTTCAAAAATTCTAGCAAGGGATTCTCTGCCCGGTTGCTGAGTGGGCATGGCCATTGTGAACATAGCCTAGTCGGCCTCCTTCACAACAGCCGGGGGGGGGGGGATTTTTGCCCTCCCCAGACTCCTGTGGCTTCCCTTGAGCCTTCAAGAGTGTGAAAATAGCCTTCCCAGGTTCCGGAGGCCCTCTGGAGGCCGAATGTCTGGTAGGCCCAATTTTCACCCTCCCCGAGCCTCCATGCACTCCATGCATCCTGCACTTAGCTGCATTCAAAACGGGCTGAGTGGGGGCTCCTGAGAGGTGGGGGGGTGGCAACCAGGAGTGGGATTTGGGGGGTTCTCCGAACTGCACAGAATCTTAGCTAGAGCTCCCATGAACCCGTGCAAACGCCCAGCAGCCATGATTACCGAGGGGTTGAATACTACTTTCTCACAGCCACTCTCTGGAAGTTCTTATCCAGAGAATAGTAAAAGAGAGCCACTATCAAGTACTGCCTCCATACAAACTCGGATGAGTAATCTAAAAGAATATAATGGTTGCTGAAGTCAAACATTGCTCAGAAATAAGGAGAATGAATCATGTAATACAGACATTGCACCAATATATTACAAAATAGGGAGTAATATAGTCACTCCTTCTAGCTATAATGTTTTAAGCTGCCAGAATTGCTTAAGATGGGCAGCCATATAAATCTTTTAAATAAATACAATCTTGGCCTTTCCAACTAAAATACATACATATGCTTTTGTTTCTTTTGTAATATAGTAACAAAATGATATTAAATATCATTAAATGATATTAAATGATATTAAAAGGGAAAAAAGGGAAAAAATCTTTGACAAAAGGGGTTTAGTATCAGCATATAGCAACTTTCCCGGTTAGGCATGCTCAGATGTGCTGTAGTTGTGCTCTCAAAATCCCTAGCCAGTGTGAAGCTGTGCTGTGGGCTGGGCTTCAGTTCCTAACAGAGATAGTATACAAAGTAGGCTCCAAAACCTCAACTCCAGGGCAAGGATGTAGAAAAAATAATTGATTTCTGCTACACAATACTCTTAATAGCATAAGGAATAGACATATTACAAACTCATTTTATATCAAGCATATGGAAAAGATTATTATAGCTACATAATGCTTTCCAGGCATATGTTCTCTAGCTGACTTCTCTAATTTAGCATCCTTCAGATGTATTGTTTATTGGATTTCAATGTCAGTAATTTTCAGATAGGAACTGTACATTACATTCAGGTATGAAGCAACAAAATAGTTACCAAATGTGTGGGACAAACTATTACATAATACCCTCCCTGGCAATGTTTGTTCTGGAAGAGTAAAATAATTTGTAAATATATGTAGGCTTGGTTCATTGTATGTCCACATAGAATAGACTGAATATTTACTTCTAAATAAACGAAAGCTTATTTGAATTTGATCTTTCATTCAGGTTTATGGACTGCTGAATTCAATGGTGAACAAAATGGTTTTCCTCTTTGAGACGGTAAAAAAGAATGCTCTAGAGAAGACTAAAGCACCCTTTGTCTAATTGGTAATTTAATAATGAAATAAATTATATATGTACACACATATAAATAGTATCAGAGAAGTTTTATTTATGAAATATTAGAGATTAATTTTGTGTCTCCTGCAGGCTTTTGTCTGGACAAATCTATCTGAATACAGTAAGTTCTTTTGCCAGCTGAAAAATATTTACTAGGTATATGAAGCCAACAATATGGTAAAATGGTAGTGCTGCCAGTGCTGTTTAAAGACATCTCCATGGTCATGTGGCTGGAATGACTAAATGCCAAAGGCGCATGGAATGCTGTTACCTTCCCACCAAAGTTGGTTCCTATTTTTCTACCTGCATTTTTACATGGTTTTGAACTGCTAGGTTGGCAGAAGCTGGGACAAGTACGCAGCGCTAGGGATTCGAACCGCTGACCTTTCTGATCAAGAAGCTCAGTATCTTAGCCACTGAGCCACCATGTCCCTGGTAACCACATTAGCCCAATGGAAATCTTTTAAGAGCTGTGCAAGTGAGTGGAATTTATTTATCCATCTACAGTCTATACTGGGCTCATTCTCTCTCTCTTTTCCTCTCCTCTTCTCTTTCTCATGAGGTTAAGGCCTCTATTCATTAGTCCTTATCAAATTCACAGTTCCACTTCTGTTATCAGCAACAGAAACATCATTGTCACTAAGGAGCAGTGAGGTATGGGAACAGAGACTTTAACTGCTTCACTATCTTAGGCTTAAGCTTGCAATTTTCCTGTTCTGATTACACTCAGAAACAATCTGTTCCTGGCAGCCCATCTCATGGCTGAACTGCTGGACGATGGAGAAAAAGTAAGGGGAGTGATGATAGACCACAAAGAGAGCAATTGAGAGCCATATGTGGTCTACAGCTTGCCCATATGTGTTGTGTGGGAATATCTAGTTCCTACAATCACCATTGTATAACTGACTATAAGGGTACTTTATGATTTTTATTTGATTATTGGGTGCCTACAGCTCTCAAACACCTACTTTGCCATGCTGATAGAGCCATTGTTGCCATGGAAGTCAATAAATGTCTCAGCCATTTTGTCTCAGAGAGATATAATATGAACAGAGGTTTTTGCAAGCCCCTTTCCTCTTTCTGCTGTGTACCTTTCAGCCAACTTCAAACATAAGTAACGTCAATGAGTCCTTTATCTTAATCACCCAGACATAGAATTGGAAGGGGTCATTTATGTCATTATCTCCAACTTCCTGCTCCATCCATGAATGATTAAAATATCACTGAAAGATGATATTTAACCCTGCTCAAACACAGATAGCCAAAGAAAGATCATCACTTCAGTGTGTAATTTGTTCCATTGTCAAACTGATCTTTCTGTTGGATTTTTTTCTCACATTCAAACAAAATTTGCCTTCTTGCAGCTTGAAACCATTTTTTCCAGATCTCCACTCTGCAAGGAGAAGAGTGAAGTCCTAATTTTCTATACGATGCCCTTTTTGGTATTTCGATGCCCTTTTTGGTATTTCGATCATGTCCTCCCTCATTTTTCTCAGAGTTAAACATAACAAGTTCCTTCAATTACTTTTCCTAAGATTGTTTTGGATCCCTTAATTATTTTTCTCTCAACCTGTTCCAGTTTATCTGAATCCTTAAAGTGTGACATCCAGAACTGGAAACAGTACTTAGGATGGTATCTGGCCAAATCACCTTGTGACTGAAAATTATAAGTCTGTCAATACAACATAAAATCACATTCGCCTTTTTGACGTCCCAATACAATGCTGCAAATAGTTTGCTTTTGTAGCATGGGTGTTAGAAATTCCCACAAATCTCAAGTTCCATTTTCTGGTAGCATTTCCTGTCTTGGAATCCTATTTTTTATTTTTTATTAAATTTATTTGCTGCTGATCTCAATTAATTTTGAAGTGACTATTTTTCATTGCTCTGAAAGTATAAAAATCTGCTTTTTAAATGTTTCAAATCTAACTACACTCAGGTTTAAATTCCTTTATAATCAAGAATTCCAGCACATGCCAATCATGTTCCCTCACTGTTCCTGTAACCTCCACTTCCTTGACTAAGGGCATATCCATAGTTCCTGATATTAGCTTGAAGTTATATTGAAGGACACATGCTTCCTCTTCCCCCTTGCCTATAGCCAAGTGTTATAAAGTGGTGTTTTCTATCTTCTTCCAAAACAGACCTTGCAAATGTACCATATGTGCTGGTTCAGAAGTAACTGTGGTGATGATAATGCAACAGCAACTGAAATCTGTCCAGCCTCTGATAATTGTGTTTGGTGGCTGTGGGTATGCTCCTCTTTTCCAATTGCTTCTGCCTTCCTTCCCCTGATCACATTTAGGGAAAAAAAACTTGGGAAGATTAGGAGAAGAAAATCACAACCTGATTTGGTCTGGAGGATATCCTTGCCCACTCTTAATCAGCTGCTTTTGCATCTTGAACTTTTGCAGTAATAATGAAACCATCACTAAATCTCGGAAAGCTTCAGAATGGATCAGTGCTGCTAGATGGTAGAGCCAACAAAATGAAGAAGCCTTGACCAATTATCCTGTAGGATGAAAAAGCTCTAGAACAGAGGTATCAAACTCACGACCCATGCGCCAGATGCGTCATGCGCTGGCCACGCCCACCACTGGTTTAGCGAAGGGGGGAGAAGTTGCGATATGTCATGTGATGACAATGTGGGGCCACGAATTTGACACCCCTACTTTAGAAAGAAATCAGTGTCTTTCTAGAAGTGCATGTCATCCTAACAGCAGCAGAGTTATGGGCTGGAGAATCACTGCAGGGAAAGGAGAGAAAGATTAGTAAATTGCTTCTGGCCATGAGGCAAGGAGCACAGTGGAAGAAGAAAG